>NC_141555.1:74016142-74306142 GCF_021556685.1 Rattus norvegicus
TTCAGTACCTCTCCAGTTTACTAATAGGCCACTTATTCAGAGTAAACAGCCATTTGGGAGGGAGTACAAACAGGATGAAGAGATCAGAGAAGAGGAGAAGGAAGCTTGCCTTCTGTCTTAGTATTAAAAAAATGAAGAAATAAGTGGTACTGGGAAAGTTCAGAGAGCCCTTGGTAGGGGTTGAGTGGTATCACTGAAGAGATAGACTTGATCTGAGCCTTACTCATATGGGAATCAAGAGCTGGAAGCTTCACTGAAGCATCTGGACTTCCCTGTTCTAATGGTTCCTGGATGTCAGAGGATTTATATCATTCATTTCTTTATTGCAAAGCCAAGAGTTTGAGAGGGCACAGTTGTTTCTCTGAGAGCTATGGCCTTTATTATTTTTGTCCTAAGAAAAAGGTCCTAAAGAAGAAGTATGGACATGTATTATGTCCACAGCTCAGAGGAAACTCCTCCAAGATTTGGATACCTATAGTGCAGTTTGTGTCTGACATTGATATCTGGGAGAAAGAAGTTCTTCTAATTGAGACTTCCATCATCTTTGTCTTTCCACTAGTATTACTCTGAATACCACTATAGATTTCTGAGTGAATAACTGTGATTAGTTGGCAGTTTTCTTTATTTTTATATCTTTCTTTCTTATTTTTTATAAAATTTTAGTGTTTTTAAAGTGGATGAGTCTATATTTACATTTAAAATATTATTTCCTTTCTTAGTTTCCTGCCCATAAGATCACTACCTGTTCACAATCCTTTCTTATCTAACCATACTTCTACCCCTTGACATTTCCTTGAACTGGGTGACAAACCAACATAAGACCAAGGACTTCTCCTTCCATTGGTGCCAGCAAAGCCATCCTCTGCCAAATATACATTTGGAGCCATAGGTCTGTCCGTGTTCATTCTTTGAATATTGGTCTATTACCAGAAAGCTCTGTTTCATTGACATTGTTTTTCTTTTGGGGTTAACAGCACCTTCAACTCTTGTAATACTTTCTCAAAACCTACCAACAAGAGGTCTGTTTTCAGTTCACTGGTTTGCCACTAACATTCACTCCTGTATTTGACATGCTCCAGCTCTCTCTCAGGCAAGACCTATATCCAGTTCCTGGTAGAATGCACTTAGCTTCCTAAATCTTATCTAGTTTTGGTGGCTGATATATATATATATATATATATATATATATATATATATATATATATATATATATATATATATATATACATATATATTACTTTTGGTGGCTCCTACTGTATGAAGTTAGGGGGAATTTTATCATGGATTCAGTGCAACTGGGTCAAGAATGTAGAATCCACAAATAGAATTGGCAAATAGATTCCCTCCTGTTCTTATGAAACTATTGAAGTTGAGGTTTCCCTGGTCCTGAAGCCATTCTTATCACTTCCCATACTTCTCTATCTTATGTTTGGCCTCAAGAAAGAATCATGGTAAAATATCCAAAAACCTCAAATCTAACCCTGAGACACTGGAAAAGAATATTGAAGAACCGAGATCAAAAGGGACCTGAGAACCAAATTCTATACTCCATGTGGTCCTATGGTTTATTGATATCTGGAAATTTTTGGATGAAATAGGAATTTGGAGATTGCCATTTGAAGTAGGTACACCCTATTTACACTGTTATAATCACTCTATAGCTGGGCGCCTTTGTTGCTAAAATCATTGCAGAAAATGGAAGTGGAAAAGCAAATTTTTGAGTACAAATTCAGGAATATATATAAAGTCACCTATCAAGGAATATTCAATAAAAATTGAAATACAAATGCATTCAATTAAAGGTTTGTAGGGAAAATACTGGCCTTTGGGAACAGAGAAAATGAAGAAAATTGAACTGTGTGTCACAGGAATGAACCTGGGAAAGAAAATATTATCTAGAAGAATCTTCTAAACTCAAATTCCTAAATCTTATCGACTCATGCCAAGACCCTGATTAACTTTGTCCATTCAGAGCATGTAACCACTAATGAAGCAAAGAGAAGTCACTAGCTTTAGAGAGATGGAGTACGTAAACATTTCCACTGTGTAATAGGAGATATATGTGGAAAGGGCACCCTCAAATCTGGTCAATTTAAGGAAAGCTCTTTAGCAGATAGGCCATGGCAGGTCTTAGAGACATCATAGTTAGTTCATTCATGCAAAATCTCTTGTATCCTGGAGAGCATTAGCTTCTTCTGTGATACCACATGAGTTGTCGTGACTGCAACTGTCTCTCAGATATTCCTTCAGTAACTCTAGGTTTTACTAATTGGCCTCTAAATTCAGAGCAAATTGGGGAGTGATAACAAAGAGGATGAAGAGATCAGAAATAGGGAGAAAGAAGCTGGTCCTCTGTCTTGGTACAAAATACAAGGAACAAACATATGGTCCTACGGAAAGCTCAGTGAGACATATATAGGGGTTGAGTGCTATGGGTGAAGAGATAGCCTTGATCTGAGCCTCCCACATGAGGGAATCAGGAGCTGGGAGACCCTCAGAAGAATCTGGACTTCCCTGTTCTTATGGTTCCTGGAGAGTTTATATCCTTCATTTCTAACTTCCAAAAGCCAAGTGTTGTGAAGGGCACAGTTGTTTTCCTAAGAGCTCGTGGCCTTTACTCAATTTGTCAAGAAGAGAAGGTCATAAGGAAGAAGTGAAAAACAAGTATTGTGTCCCTAGGTCTGAGTAAACTCCTCCATGCTTTGGATATCTATAGTGCAGTTTCTGTCTGACACTGATATTTGGAAGAAAGAAGTGCTACTAGTTGAGATTTCATCATCCCAGACTTTCCACGAGTACTACTCTGTCTACTTCACTATTTAATTACTTCACTATTTTACTTTACTATTACACTTCGGATTTCTGAGTTAATATGTGTGATTACTTGGCAGGTTTCTTTTCCTTTATATCATTAATTTTTTTTTTATTTTTTGAGAAAATTATTGATATTTTAATTGGAATTCTCTATATTTACATTTAAAATATTCTTTCCTATCCCAGTTTTCTGCCCATAAAATCCCTAACCACTCCATTTCTTTCTTCCCTAACCAGCCTTTCTGCTGCATGACATTCCCTTAAACTGGGAGACAAGCTAGGGAAGACAAGTGCTTCCTTTCCAATGTTGCTCAAAATCTCATCTTCTGCCACATATGCATTTGGAGCCATAGGTTCAATGTACGTTCTTTGTATATTGGTCTAGTATGAGAAAGTGGTGGTTCATTGGCATTGTTGTTCCTATGGGGTTGAAAGCACCTTCAGCTCTTCTAATATTTTTTTTTTCAAAAATTACTAACAAGTGGTCCGTTTTCAGTTCACTAGTTTGCTACTAGCATTCACTTCTGTACTTGACTTGCTGTATCTCTGTCTCTCAGGAAATATCTATATCCAGTTCATGGAAGAACGCACTTCTTACCTTCATCAATCTTATCTAGTTTTGTTGGCTGATGTAAACATATATACTTTTGGTGGATCCTACACCTATGTAGTTAAGAGGAATGTTAACATGGATTCTGCACAACTATTTCAAGAATGGAGAATTCACAAATGACAATTTTTAAAAGAATCCCTCCTGTTTTTATAATCTATTGAAGTAGACCTTTAACAGGTCCTCAAACCATTCTTCTCCCTGCACATCATCCGGTATCTTACTTTTGGCCTTCACAACACAGGAAGCTAGAGAGTGTAGTACTGATATCAAATGGGACAAGAAACTTAATAGTCCATGTTGTCCTTTGCTTTCCTGATGTCTGGTAATTTTTCAAGAAAATAAAAATTTGGGAGTTTACCATTTGAAATAGGTACACAGTATTTACACTTTTATATTCACCCTTTAGTTGGGCCCCCTTTGTGACCAAAATCATTGCAGAAAATGGAATTGGAAAACAGAATTTTTGAGTACACATTGAGGAATATTTACAAAGTCCCCTATCAACGAATTTTCAATAAGAAATTGAAATACAATATTCATTCAATTAAACGTCTGTAGGGAAAATACTGGCCTTTGGGAAACAGAGAATACCTAGAATATTGAAGTGAGTCACAGGAATGAACCTGGGAATATAAGTACTATCTAGAAGAATCTCCGACACTCCATGTTCCTAAATCTTTTCTACCCATGCCAAGACCCTGACTAACTTTCTCCATACAGAACATGTAACCTCTATTGAAGTAGACAGAAATCTCTAGCTTTAGAGAGATGGTGTACGTAAAGGTTTCCTCCGCATCAATGGAGATGGACCTGGAAAGGGCACCCTCGATCCTGTCAATGTAAGGAAAGTTGTTCAGGATGTAGGCCATGGCAGTTCTCAGTGACATCACCATTAGGCCTTCCCGAAAACACTCTTGTAACCTGGAGAGTCATACCTTCTTCTGTGATTTCACAACTGTTCTCATAACTGCAACTGCTTCTCAGATATCCTTCAGGAACTCTAGGGTTTAATAATTGGCCCCTAATTCAGAGAAAATTGGAGAGTGATAACAAAGTGGATGATGAGATTGGAAATAGGGGAAAGGAAACTGGCCTTCTGTCTTGGTATAAAAACAAGGTCGTTTGGAAAGCTCAGTGAGTTCTGGGTTGTGGTTGAGTGGTATCGCTGAAGAGATAGCCTTGATCTGAGCCTTCCACATAAGGAAATCAAGAGCTGGGAGACTCTCAGAAACATCTTGACTTCCCTGTTTTTATGGTTCGTGGATGACAGAGGGATTATATCATTCATTTTTTTATTCCAAAACCAAGTTTTATGAAGTGCACAGTAGATTTCCTGAGAGCTCATGACCTTTACTATTTTTGTCAAGAAGAAAAGGACCTACGGAAGAAGAAAAAACAAGTATTGTGTCCCTAACTCAAGTTAAACTCCTCAATGCTTTGGAAACTTATAGTGCACCTTGTGTCTGACACTGATATATGGGAGAGAGAAGTGCTTCTAGTTGAGACCTCAACATCTCAGTCTTTATACTAGTATTAACCTGACTTCCACTTCTGAGTCAATATGTTAGAATATTTGGCAGCTTTCTTCTCTTTTATATCATTCATGTTTTTTTTTTTATTTTTTAGCAATTTTTTTCTATTTTACTAGATGTTTTATATATACATTTAAAATATTATTTCCTTTCCCAGTTTCCTGACCATAAGTTCCCTACCAGTTCCATTTCCTTCTTTTCTAACCAGCCTTTCTGCCGCATGACATTCCCTTGAACTGGGAGACAAACTAGGGAAGACAAGGGCTTCTCTTTCCAATGTTGCCCAAAAAGGCTATCCTCAGCAACATATGCATTTGGAGCCATAGGTCAGTCCATGTACTTTCGTTTTATATTGGTCTAGTATAAAAAGTCTCTGGTTCATTGGCAACGTTGTTCTTATGGGTTTGTTAGCACCTACAGCTCTTCTAATTCTTTTTTTCAAAATTTACCAACAAGAGGTCCATTTTAAGTTCACTGGTTTGTTACCAGCACTCACTTCTGTATTAGACATGCTATATCTGTTTCTCTCAGTAAATATTTATATCTGGTTCCTGGCAGAATGCACCTCTTACCTTCATCAATTTTATCTAGTTTTTTTGACAGATGTATACATATATACATTTGGTGTCTCCTACACCTAAGTGGTTAAGTGGAATGTTATCATGGATTCTGCCTAAATATGTCAATAATGTGGAATTCACAAATGACTATTTCAAATAGACTCTCCTGTTTTTATGAACCTATTGAAGTAGATGTTTAACTGGTCCTCAAGACCTTTTTTGCCCTACCGATCATCAGGTATTTTATGTTTGGCCTTAAGAATAATCATGGTAAATTATCCTATACTCAAGTCTGGGCATGCAAACACTGGATGTTAGATAGAGTGTATTGTTATCAAATGGGACTAGTGAACTTAATGCAATAGTCCGTGTTGTATTTTGCTTTCCTGATGTCTCATAATTTTTTGTTAAATAAGGATTTGGGAGTTTATCATTTGAAGTAGGATTACAGTATTTACACTGTTATACTCACTCTGCAGCTGGGCACGGTTTGTGACCAAAATCATTGCAGAAAATGGAATTGGAAAACCGAATTATTGAGTACACATTGAGGAATATTTACAAAATCCGCTATCAAGGAATTTACAATAAGAAATTGAAATACAGTATTCATTCAATTAAATGTGTGTAGTGAAAATACTGGTCTTTGGGAAACATAGAAAACCTAAAAAATTGAACTGTATGTCACAGGAATGACCTGTCAATAAAAATATTATCTAGAAGTATCCCCTACACTCCATGCTCATAAATATTTTCCACCCATGCCAATACCCTGACTAACTTTCTCCATTCAGAGCATGTAACCACTAGTCAAGCAGAGAGAAGTCTCGAGCTTCAGAGAGATGGAGTACCTAAAGGATACCACTGTGTTACAGGAGATGGACCTGGAAAGGGCACCCTCGAATTTGGTCAGTGTAAGGAAAATTGTTTAGCAGGTAGGCCATGGCATTTCTCACTAACATCACCATTAGGCCCTCCCTGAAAATTCTCTTGTAACCTGGAGAGCCATAACTTCTTCTGTGATGTCACAACTGTTGTCCTGACTGCAACTGCCTCTCAGAAATACTTCAGTATTTCTAGGGTTTACTAATTGGCCTCTAATTTAGAGCAAATAGGGGAGTGAAAACAAAGAGGATGAAGAGATTGGAAATGGAGAGAAGGAAGCTGTCCTTCTGTCTTGGTATAAAAAACAAGGAAGAAATATGTGGTTTTTAGGAAAGCTCAGTGAGTCTTTGGTAGGTGTTGAGTGATATCACTGAAGAGATAGCCTTATCTGAGCCTTTCAGATATGGGAATCAGAAGCTGGGAGCCTGTCAGATACATCTGTGCTTCCCTGTTCTTATGGTTTCTGGAAATCAGTAGGATTATATCATTCATTTCTCTATTCCAAAAGGCAAGTGTTGTGAAGGGCATATTTGTTTTCCTGAGAGGTTATGACCTTTACTCTTTTTGTCAGAAGAAAAGGTCCTAAGGAAGTAGTGAAAAACAAGTATTGAGTACTGAGCTCCGAGTAAACTCCTCCATGTTTTGCATATCTATACTGCAGTTTGTGTCTGACACTGATATCTCGGAGAGAGAAGTACTTGTAGTTGAGACTTCATCATCTCAGTCTCTCCAATAATATTACTCTGAATACCACTTCAGTTTTCTGAGTCAATATGTGCGATTACTTGGCAACTTTCTTCTCTTTTATATGTTTCTCATTTTAGCAAATTTTATTGCTTTTAATAACTGGATGTTTCTATATTTACATTTAAAATATAATTTTCTTTCCAAGTTTCTTGCCCTTCAGATCCCACTTGTTCTCTTTTCCTACTTCTCTAACCAGTCTTTCTGTTTGTTGACATTCCCTTGAACTGGGAGACAAACTAGGGAGGACCAAGGGATTCATGTCTATTGTTGCCCAAAAAGGCCGTCCTCAGCAACGTATGCATTTGGAACCATAGGTCAGTCCATGTACTTTCTTTGTATATTGGTCTTGTAAGCAAAAGCTCTGGTTCACTAGCTTAGTTGTTCCTATGGGGTTGAAAGCACCCTCAGATCTTCTAATCCTTTTTCTAAATTTACCAAAAAGAGGTACGTTTTCAGTTCAATGGTTTGCTACCAGCATTCACTTCTGTATTCGACATGCTGTATCTGTGTCTCTCACTAAATATCTCTATCCAATTACTGGCAGGATGTATTTCTTACCTTCATCAATTTTATCGAGTTTTGTTGGCTGATGTATACATATATACGTTTGGTGGCTCCTACACCTAAATGGTTCAATGGAAAGTTAACATGGATTCTGCCCAACTATGTCAAGAATGTAGAATTCACAAATGCCAATGCAAATAGACTCCTTCCTGTTTTTATGAACCTATTGAAGAAGATGTTTCATTGGTCCTCAAGACATTCTTCTCCCCGCCCATCATCTGGTAGATTACATTTGTCCTTAAGAAAGAATTATGGTAAAAAGTCCTGAACAATCAAGTCTGGCCATGGGAACACTGGAAGGTACAAAGGGTTGTACTGATATCAAATGGGACTAGAGGACTGAATTCAAACTTCATATTGTCCTTTGCTTTCCTGATGACTGGTAATTTTTTGATAAAATAAGGATTTGGGAATTCATCATTTGAAGTAGGTACACAGTATTCACACTCTTATACTCACTCTATACCTGGGCCCCCTCTCTGACCAAAATCATTTCAGAAAATGTAATTGGCAAATGGAATTTTTGATTCCACATTGAGGAACATTTACAAAATCCCCTATCAAGGAATTACAGTAAGAAATTGAAATACAATATTCATTCAATTAAAGGTTTTAGAGAAAATATGGCCTTTGGGAAAGAGAGAAAACCCAGAAAATTGAACTGTATGTCACAGGAATTACCTGTCAATAAAACTAATATCTGCAAGAATCTCCTACACTCCATGTTCCTAAACCGTTTTTACCCATGCTATGCCCCTTAATAACTTTCTGCATTATGAGCATGTAACCACTGGTGAAGCATAGAGAAGTCTCTACTTTAGAGTGATGTAGTACATACAGGTGTCCTGTGCCACATGAGACATACCTGGTAAGGGCACTCTCGAATATGGTCAATGTAAGGAAAAGTGTTCAGCAAGTAGACCACGGTAGTTCTCAGTGACAGCATCATTAGGACCTCCATGAAAACTCTCTTATAACCTGGTGAGCCCTACCTCCTTCTGTTGTCATGACTGCAACTGCCTCTCAGATTTTCCTTCAATAACTCTAGGGTTTACTAATTGGCCTCTAATTCAGAGACAATTTGGGAGTTAGAACAAAGAGGATGAAGAGATATGAGATGGGGAGAAGGAAGCTGGACTTATGTCTTGGTATAAAAAACAAGGAAGAAATATGAGGTGCTTGGGAAAGCTTAGTGTGTCCTTGTTAGGGGTTGAGTGGGATCACTGAAGAGATAGCCTTTTTCTGTGCCTTCCACATAAGGGAAACAGGACTGGGAGACTCTCAGATGCATCTGCACTTCCCTGATCTTTTGCTTCCTGGTAGTCAGAGACTTTATACCATTCATTTCTATATTCCAAAAGTCATGTGTTGTAAAGGACACAGTTGTATTCCTGACAGATCATGGACTTTATACATTTTGTCAAAAAGAGAAAGTTACTAAGGAAGATGGGATGGACAAGTATTGTGTCCTCAGCTCAGAGTAAACTCTACAGTGTTTTGGATACCTATTGTCCAGTTTCTCTCTGTCTGAGACTTCTATCTTGGAGAGAGAAGTGCTCTATTTCAGACTTCATCATCTCAGTCTTTCCACTAGTATTACTCTGTCTATCATTTTAGATTTCCAAGTCAATACTTATGATTAGTTGGCAGGTTTTTTTTTTCTTTTATATCTCTCAATTTTTAGCAAATTTTATTGGTTTTTTTAACTGGATGTTCCTTTATTTACATTTAAATTGTTATGTCCTTTCCCATTTTCTGGCCCATAACATCCCTATCTGGTCCCCCTGCCCGTCTTCTATAACCCTTCTTACTACCCCTTAACATTCCCTGGAACTTGGAGTTAAACCTAGGGAGGACCAAGGACTTCTCCTTCCATTAGTACTCACCAAGTCCATCCTCTTCCACATATGCAGTTGGAGCCATAACTCTGTCCATGTACATTCTTGAACATAGGTCTGGTATCAGAAAGCTCTGGTTCATTAGCATTGTCGTTCTTATGGTGTTAAAGCCCCTTCAGCTCTTGTAATCTTTCCTGAAAATCTACAAACAAGAAGTCCATTTTCAGTTCACTGGTTTGCCACTAGCATTCACTTCTGTATTTGGCATAATCTAGTTGTGTCTCTCAGGAAATATCTATATCTGATTCCTGGAAGAATGCACTTACCTTCATCAATCTTGTCTAGTTTTGGTGGCTGATGTATATGTATGTACTTTTGGTGGCTCCTACAGCTCTGAGTTTAGCTGGAATTTTGACATGGGTTCTGCATATCTAGGTCAAGACTGTAGAATCCACAAATGGCAACACCAAATAGACTCCATCCTGTTTTTTGAAACTTCTGAAATTGAGGTGTCACTGGTCCTCAAGTCATTCCTCTAGATGCCCAGCCTCCTATATCTTATGTTTGGCCTTAATAACTAATCATGGTAAAATACTCAAAACCCTCAAGTATGGGAATGAAACTCAGGAAGGTAGATATTGCAGAACTGATATCAAATGGGACTAGAGAACCGAATTCAATAGTCCATGTTGTGCTTTGCTTTTCTGATATCTGGTAATTTTTTGTTAAAATAAGGATTTGGGAATTTATAATTTGAATTAGGTATACAGTATTTACAGTGTTATGCTTACTCTATAGTTGGGCCTCCTTTGTTGCCAAAACCTTTGCAGAAAATGGAATTGGAAAACAGAATTTTTGAGTACACATTGAGGAATATTTTCAAAGTCCCCTATCAACGAATTTTCAATAAGAAATTGAAATACAATATTAATTCAATTAAACGTCTGTAGGGAAAATACTGGCCTTTGGGAAACCGAATACTTAGAATGTTGAACTGAGTCACAGGTATGAACCTGGGGATATAAGTATTATCTAGAAGATCTCCTATATTCCATGTTCCTAAATGTTTTCTACCCATGCCAAGACCCTGACTAACTTTCTCCATTCAGAGCTTTTAACTACTAGTGAAGCAGAGAGAAGTCTCTAGGTTTAGAGAGATGGAGTATGTAAAGGTTTCAACTGTGCAATAGGAGACTCTCCTGGAAAGGACACCCTCGAATCTGGTCAATGAAAGGAACGCTGCTCAGCAGCTAAGGACATGGCAGTTCTCAGTGACATCATCATTAGGCCTCCCTGAAAAATCTTTTGTATCCTGGAGATCCCCGGCTTCTTCTGTGATGTAACAAGTATTGTCCTGACAGGAACTGCCTCTCCGATATTTCTTCACTACCTCTCTGGTTTACTAATTGGCCACTAATTCAGAGTAAACAGCCATGTGGGAGTGAGAACAAACAGGATGAAGAGATCAGAAATGGGCAGAAGTAAGCTGGCCTTCTGTCTTAGTATTAAAAAAAAGAAAAAAATAAGTGGTATTTGGAAAAGCTCAGAGAGCCCTTGGTAGGGGTTGAGTGGTATTGATGAAGAAATAGACTTGATCTGAGCCTTCCACATATGGGAATCAAGAGCTGGAGCATCTGGACTTCCCTGTTCTTCTGGTTCCTGCATGTCAGAGGGTTTATATCATTTATTTCTTTATTCCAATACCAAGTGTTATGAACGGCACAGTTGATTTCCTGAGAGCTCATGACTGTACTCTTTTTGTCAAGAAGAAAAGGTCCTAAGGAAGAAGGGAAAAACAAGTATTGTGTCCCTAACTCAAGTTAAACTCCTCAAGGCTTTGAATCCCTATAGTGCAGTTTGTTTCTGACACTGATATCTAGGAGAGAGAAGTGCTTCTAGTTGAGACTTCATCATCTCAGTCTTTATACTAATATTAACCTGACTACCACTTCAGATTTCTGAGTCAATATGTTAGATTACTTGGCCGCTTTCTTCTCTTTTATATCATATTTTTTTTATTTTTTAGCAATTTGTTTTCTTTTCAAACTACATGTTTCTATATATACATTGAAAATATGATTTCCTTTCCCAGTTTCCTGACCATAAGTTCCCTACCAGTTTCATTTCCTTCTTCTCTAACCAGCCTTTCTGCTGCATGACATTCCCTTGAACTGAGAGACAAACTGTGGAGGACAAGGCCTCTCTTTCCAATGTTGCCTAAAAAAGGCCATCCTCTGCCACATATGCATTTGGAGCCATAGGTCTGTCCATGTACTATTTTGTATGTTGGTATAGTATGAGAAAGTTCTGCTTCATTGGCATTGTTGTTTGTATGGGTTTGAAAACACCCTCAGCTCCTCTATCCTTTTTCAAAATTTACGAACAATAGGTCCGTTTTCAGTTCAATGGTTTACTACTAGCATTCACTTCTGTATTTGACATGCTGTATCTGAGTATCTCAGGTAATATTGATATCCGGTTCCTAGCAAAATGCATTTCTTACCTTCATCAATCTTATATAGTTTTGTTGGCTGATGTATACATATATACTTTTGGTGGCTCCTACACTTATGTGGTGAAGTGGAATGATAACATGGATTTTACCCAACTATGTCAAGAATGTAGAACTCACAAATGACCATTTCAAAAATACTCCTTCCTATTTTTATAAACCTAATGAAGTAGATGTTTAACTGGTCCTCAAGCCATTCTTCTCCTTTCCCATCATCCAGTATCTTATGTTTGGCCTTAAGATAGAATCATGTTAAAACATCCTAAAACCTCACGTCTGGCCATTGGAATACTGGAAGCTCAATAGTGTAGTTATGATATCAAATTGTACAAGAAACCGAAATCAATAGTCCATGTTGTCCTTTGCTTTCCTAATGTCTGGTAATTTTTCAATAAAATAAGAATTTAGGAATTTATCACTTGAAGTAGGTACACAGTTTTACACTTTTTATACTCACTCTATACCTGGGCCCATTTTGTGACCAAAATCATTGCAGAGAATGGAATTGGAAAACAAAATTTTTGAGTACACATTGAGGAATATTTACCAAGTCCCTTGTCATGCCCAACCTCGACCAGCAAAAAAGATATGACCAATGAAGATCTTCTTCAAGCAGTTTTACTCAGGAACCTTGAAACAATCTTCTGACCCCGGGGAACCCCCGGAGAACACTTAAATAGCTAGTGCTGGCTAATCCCAGCAAGCTATCTGGGTCATGCAGACAGGCTATCACTATGCGGAAGCTAGCAAGCCAGGCAGGTATAGCCAAATAAGGAGTCCTTACTACAAGGAGCGCACACTGTTCGGAGGGTGGAAAGTGGAACCAGCACGATCTTTGACGCGCGTCACGTCACAGCCGCCTATAGTTCCACCTTTTTGTTTAATTAACCAAGCAGGCAAAGGCACCACTTAGTGTGGTGACCCCCACTGTCTTAGGATCATCCCTTCATTAAACCAGTCTTATGACACCTCTTTGCCCACCAAGTTCCTTAGCTAGAAGAGAGGTTGCCCATAACTGGGGAGGGTCACTCACACATACTCATGCCTGAGGTACAACAAGGTCTTCTGAATAACCTTAAGCCAGGCTTGAGGGGACTGTCCTGCTTCAATTGCTGCAAATACCTGTACCACCATAACAGCGTGCCGCCTCTGAACAAACCTCATTCTACAGAGACAACACAGGCACACTAGGCAGACCAGCAGCAAGAATCCAACTAGGGTTCCCATACCCTCCCACTCCCTCAGATGATTCATAGCAGCCTCAATCCAAAATGACAATCCCGTAGCCAGTCTAGCATATGCACGTGTGGAGTTCACCGTCACGATGGCTGCACATAGCTGAACCATTAAGAAATCGAATTCTCCTGTCCAATTTCCTAGAAGATAACTTGACAACTTTTTAGAAAAATTAGATGAGTGGATTTAAAAGTCATGACGTATCGGCATGAGTCTCCGGAACACCAATAGTATCCCCCACAGGGGTTCCATTTGGACCACCATTTGGGTCACACCAAGAAGTGTCAGCAGCAGCAGGATCTTCATTCTTGTTGTACCTCCTGGTCAATCTTTCAGCGACCCACAACGGATCTTGCCGGTCCTGAGGAAACACACAAAGAGACCCTCTTGCCCATGACAACACGGGATCTGGCCAATGTCATAAGCCAGTGATCACGTCTTTCCATTTCACGTAACCTTTCAACATGCCCACCCGACACTAATGTCGGTCAGTGGCAGATAGGCCATCACAATCCAATATTAAAAAATTAAGAGTAAAAGGGGCTAAGGATATCTGTTCCCTGGTGGTTCTACCATGGCCTATTCCCCCTATTTGTTTAATCACGCATTCCTTCAAGGTACGATATGCTTGCTCAACAATACCTTGACATTGGAGATTATAAGGCAGGCCATGGGTCAACTGCATATCCATCTGTTTACAAAAGGATTTGAAAGATATGGCAGTTTAAGCTGGGTCATTATCAGTTTTTAAATGTTAAGGCTTTTTCCAAACAGCCCAGGCTTATAGGAAGTGTCCAATAACATTGCGTGGCTTTTCTCTACTCATAGGGGTAGCATGAATGACACCTGAACAAGTATCCACAGAAACATGAATGCATTTTAGAGTCCCAAATCCAGATATGTGAGTTACATCCATTTGCCAAATCTTTAGGGGCAAAAGGCCTCTAGGATTAACCCCTACACTAGGGGAATCGTGAAAAGTGATACACTGTTGACATCCTAAAACTATCTGTCGAGCATCTGCTCAAGACAGATGAAACTTCTGTTCTAAGGTCTTAGTAGGCACATGAAATTGTTGATGAAACTGTCCAGCTTGATCCAATGATGAGCTTAAGAAGATGAACTCCATTTGGGTCCATCTATCCACAAGATCATTTCATTGTTAGACAAAAATCGTGACCTCTTTTCAGATCAATTCCTGAAGTTCCCTCAGCAGCTGACATACCGTGCTGCTAATTTTAATAGGGCAAACCACTTCTAAAATCTTAACTGCATTAACAAATATGATGAATCAGAGAGCAAATTAAAGGCAAAGGAACAATTTTTATACACTTCCTGCACAATCTTGAGTTCAATTATTTGTGGAGAGCTGGGATGATATTGACACAAAATTGGCTCTTGATGGTTAATCACATAAGCTCCACAGCCATTTTTTGATCCATCTGTAAAAATGTTTGGCGCCCCCTGTATAGAAGTACTGGAAGTAACCTTAGAAAGAATATGGGATGTTCTTTAAAGAAGGTTAGCAAAGAATGTTTTGGATAATGATTATCTATCTCTCCATGGAATCCACAGCATAATATAGCCCAATCACCCACAGTGCCACACAAGATCTTCATCTGCTGACCTGTATAGGGCACTATGATCAAGATTGGGGAAACACCAAAAAATTGTATGCACTTTTGGATCCCATACAGGGCTAATTCTGTAACTGCTGTAGGATAATAATCTACTGATCTAGCTGGAGAAGCCTTGGGATAAAAACAAAGCAGAGGGCCATCTTGGCACAACAATTCTGTGGGCTGCATGTAGGTGGCTAGAATTCATAGCACAATGTCTGCACCCTCCTTCCATCGATGTAAAATTGCGCCTTGTAATCCTTTTTCAACCTTCTTTAAAGGTCTCCTTGCTTCATTTGTCAATTGTCTATGAGAATCCAAGGCCGAATCCCCAACTAAAGTATTATAAAATGGTTTTAATTCATAATTTGGTAAATTTAAATAACATCTGACCCAATTAATATCTCCTAATAATTTTTTAAAATCATTAAGTCTTAAGATTATCTTTCCTCCATTCATCCTCCTGGGGAATAATGATAAAAGGACTTAATTTTGCTCTTAAATAATTTACAAGATTGCACTTTTGTACCTTTTCTGGGGCAATAATCCCCTACCTTCTAGCAATTTAACTAAATTTCCACATGATAAATCTAAAATCTCTTCATTCTTTGCAGTTAAAAGGATATCATCCATAATATGAGGTGCATGAAACTTCTGTCTTATTGGGGTGATGGTGTTGCCAACAAAAAGTTGACATATAGAAGGGCTATTTGGCATACCCTGTAGAATAACTACCCACTCATATTTTTGATCAGGTTCTTCATGTTTGCATGATGGAACAGTAAAAGCAAATCTTTCACTATCCCTTGGACAAAGAGGTATGAAGAAAAAGCAATCTTTTATATCAATCAGTACAGCAGGTCAACAGGCTGGCAGAGAGGATAAAAGAGGAAGCCCACGTTGCACTGGGCTCATGATTTGCAACTGTTGATTATTAAATTGTAAATTATGCATCATCATTCCCTGACTTCTTATATCACATATATTGGGGTATTCCAATATGATACTGATGGTTTTATATGCTTCATAGTCAGCTTTAGCTGTGGCAAGCTTCTCAGAAGAAAGCAGTCACTGAAGAACCCACACTGGCTCCTCTGTTTTCCAGGTAATGGAAACCCTTACTCAGCAGCCCCAAGGAAAAACCCAAGTCCTGATCCTTTTCTCTCTTTTGGGCAGTTATAGGGTTAGTCCCACCCTGCAGGTATTTCCCTATTCCCTTACTGGGAATATAACCCATATGTTTCATAATTTTTTGTGAAGTTTCAGAATACTCAGTGTTCAATTTGAAACCCATATATTTCAGCAAATCTCTCCCTCAAAGGGAAATGGGCAAATCCAACATACAGGGTTGCACAACTCCCGAATGCCCTTCCTGATCTCTCCAACTCAATTGTCTTGCACTCATATCAGGAGCTCATGCTTAATGGAGACATTGTAATGTTTGATATGAGGCCTGTACTGGCCATCCAGAGGGCCAATCTTTTTAGCTATTATACTTTTATTGGGCACTGTATCCAACAGTCCTAGGATCCTTTTTCCTTCTACCCTTAGCTCCATTACTGGGTGTTGGTTTAAACCCAAGGCTAGAAATGTAAGGTTGGAGCTGAAACCATTCTCTCCTCTCCCTCTAGACTGGGCTGCAAATCTTCCATGAAGCCTAGGCAAAGTAATAGTTTGGCTATTCTGTCCCCAGGGGAAATGGCAGTAATCCCTTTCAGTGATTCTACCATGTTCTTGACTACCCCAGTATAATCTGGGTCAATAACTCCTGGATGGACATGTAGTCCTCTTAAAGCTGTAGATGATTTTCCTATAAGTAACCGTACTGTGCCAAGTTCAAGGGGATGTTTAAAATCAGTTTCTATCAACTGTACACCCATCCAAGGAGTTAGTACGAGTCTGGCAGTGGACCAGATGTCTAGTCCTGCAGAGCCTTTAGTGGCTCTCCTTGGCCCCTCAGATGGCGAAGGGATGGCCATCTCTCGTGACTCTGTTCTACATCCTAATTCTCGACTGGCACATATATTTGTGGGCCTTAGGGTCGTGGACGTGGCTGTCCAATTTTTGGACCTGCTCCACCAAAACCCGAGCTAAGAGGCTGCCCATTGATGTCTTTTACCGAGTGGCACTCATGAGTGCAATGGTTCCCCTTTTTGCACTTGGGGCACAACCTTTTTGCCTTGGTCATTGGCCACTTCTTGTACTGAAGAGACTTCTCCTTTCTGGACATTGCCTTTTGAGGTGCCCCTGTTGATCACACTTAACACACATTCCTGAGCTTCCTCCTTTTCTCTGCATCGTCTGCATAACAGCAGCTCCAAGTCCAGCATTAGTCAAAGATCCCCCTATATCTCTACAGACCTTGATCCAAGCTTCAAGTCCCTTATTCTTGTAAGGAGTGATAGCGGCTCGACATTCCTTTGTGCAAAGCTCATAGGCCAATTGTTTAATTAAGGGCATAATCATAATGGGGTCGCTAAAGTCTCTGCCTGCTGCTACCACTAATTGGGCTACAAAGTCAGAGAATGGCTCCATAGGTCCTTGAAGGATCTTGATGAGGTTTCTACTTACTTCTCCCTTACTAGGTAAGGATTTCAATGCATTTGTTGCAACCTCATTAATCTGCTGGTAAACCTGTCCTGGATAACCTGTCTGAGCATTGGCAGAGTGTCCCTGACCTAGCAGCATATCTCTATCCGAGGCAGCCTCCCCCCCCCCTCGCTACCAAGTTAACAGCAGCCTGTTCATTGGCAAACTCAATAAGAAAAGCTCTCCAGTTCAAATACTGTCCCAGACTAAGACAGGCCTAAGGAAGTTTACTCCAATCACTAGGAGTCATGCAAAATCTGTATAAGACCTCAACCTGAGTTATGGTAAATGAGGCCATAATGCAATATGTCCTGACTGATTTTACAGGGACTTGATCACCTTAAAGTCTAAAGGCTCATGATAACTTTGTTGATTATCATCCACATAAACAGGATAGACCAGATGCAGTTCTGTGTGGATTGGCTTCCACTCTTCTGGGCAGAATTTACTACCCATTTGTCACGCGCCCAATTTCTCACCAGCAAGAACGACGTGTGGCAACAGGATTCTTCTGCGAACAAGCCTTTACTGTACAGCTCTCTTGAACAGGGACAGGGAGACCTCAAGCAGCAAGAGTGCTCGCCTTATATAGACAGCAGCTGAGACTTTGCTAATTGTACTTCGGGGATTGGCGGAGCATGAATACCTCATTAGCATGGTGCTGCTCCCTCATTAGCATATTACTGGCCAACTGATGCCAGGTGCAAAGCCTGCACATGCACAGTACTGTTGTTCACCACAGGAGGGCTCCCTGCACGAGAAACTGTACTTCCTCCCTCTACAACATTGCAGGGAGGAGCACCTGAGGGGAACCACACAGGAAGTTCCTCCACGATTTTAGGCTTTTTCCTTTTCTTGTTCTGTCTATTCCTTAGAGACTGTTTCCGCATTTGATCTATCAACTCTTGTAACTCTTCTTCTGAATCTGTTTTGTCTGTTTCTTCCTCTGTATCTGTCTTTTCTGAGTCTGTCTCCTTTACGCTTCCCTGCTTTTCTGTCCTCTCATTTTGATGCATTTCTTGGGCAGCTTGCCCCTTCTCCATAGTTGCCTGACAACATTTTTGATCCTCAAGACAACTACGCACTAAGGGCCACACTGGATGGACCCCAGGTCTTTTCATCCCCTGTTCCCATGCAAAATCAAGGTCTTTCCCTAATTTTTCGCAACTTCCACAGTAAGATTACCAGAGACTGCGAACCAGGGGGCAATGACGTCCCATTCACGCAAAAATCTCTCTACTAATGCTCCTTTTTATTTTTAGTTTCTTATGCTCAAACCGCTCCTGAAGAGCCAGAAAAATTGGATGAGACTTTGAGGTCCTCATGACAAAATCTTTCTACCCTGCTATGGCTAAATTCACCAAGCGTCTTCCTAATTTCGGTTCGCTGCTACCGAGAACTTTCTTGGTAACTACACTGAATATTTATAGCCACTTATATCCCAGGGTCGTTATGGTCCCATCTTACCTTGGGAACTTTCCAGCGCTGCCCTGACTGCATGAAGTTCTGATATCAGGAGGTCCCGTACGGGCCACCACTTGCTGCGTCCAATCTCGACCAGCAAGGAAGACACGAATAGTGAAGATCTTCTTCAAGCAGTTTTACTTAGGAACTTTGATACAACCTTCTGACCCCAGGGAACCCACACACCACACTTAAATAGCTAGCACTGCCCAATCCTAATAAGCCACGTGGGTCATGCAGATATGCTGTCACTATGCAGAAGCCAGCAGGCCAGGCAGGCATATAGCCAAATAAGGAATAGTTTAGTGAAAGGAGAGCTCACCATTGGGAGGGTGGAATGCAGAAACAACTGCCAACTTTGAGCCTGGGCACCTCGCAGCTGCCTACAGTCGCTTTTCTAGGAATTTACAATAAGAACTAGAAATACAATATTCATTAAATTAAAGGTCTCTAGGGAAAATACTAGAGTTTGGGAAACAGAGAAAACCTAGAAAATTGAACTGTATGTCACAGGAAAAAACCTGTGACATAGAGAATAAAAATATTCTCTTGAGGAATCTACTACACTCCATATTCCGAAATCTTTACTACCCATGCCAAGCCCCTGTCTAAATTTCTCCATTCAGAACATGTAACCACAAGTGAAGCAGAGAGAAGTCTCTAGATTTAGAGAAATGGAGTACATAAATTTTTCCACTGTATCACAGGAGACACTCCTGGAAAAGGCACTCTCGAATCTGGTCAATGAAAGGAAAGGTGCTCAGAAGTTAGGCCATGGTTGCTCTCAGTTACATCATCATTAGCCCATGCCTGAAAAATCTCTTGTAACCTGGAGAGCCCTAGCCTCATCTGTGATGTCACAAGTTTTGTCCTGACAGCAACTGCCTCTCAGATATTCTTTCAGTAACTCTATGGTTTACTAAATGTCCTCTAATACAGAGCAAATGGCCATTAGGGAGTGAGAAGAAAGAGAGTAAAAAGAACAGTGATGGGGAGAAAGAAGTTGGTCTTCTGTATTTGTATAAAAAAGGAAGAAATACTTGGTCCATTGGAAAACTGAGTGAGCCCTGATTAGGGTTGAGTGGGTTTACTGAAAAATAGCCTTTATCTGAGCTCTCTACACATGGGACTGAGAGCCTCCCAGAAGCATCTGGACATACCTGCTTGCTATGGTTCCTTGAATTCAGAGAGTTTAAATCATTAATTTCTTTATTCCAAAAGCCAGGTATTGGAAAACGCCCAGTTGTTTCCTGAGAGCTCATGGGTTTTATAATTTTTCTCAGAAGAGAAAGGTCCTAAGGAAGAAGGGAAAGACAAGTATGGTGTCCTCAGTTCAGAGTACACTCCTCCTTTTTTGGATTCCTGTAGTACAGTTTGGGTCTGTCACTTGTATCTGGGAGAGAGAAGTGTTTCCAGTTGAGTCTTCATCATCTCAGTCTTTCCACTAGTATTATTCAGACAATATTCCCTGACAATTACACCTTTAGATTTCTGAGTCAATAGGTGTGATTAGCAGGCAGTTAACTTTTCTTTTTTTCTCTCATTTTTTTAGCAATTTTTATTGCTTTTTCTAATTGGATATTTTTATATTTACATTTCAAATATTATTTCCCTGGTTCCTGTCCATGAGATCCCTAAACAGTCCCACTAACCTTCTTCCATAACCCCTCTTACTTCCCTTTGACATTCCCTTGAACTGGGAGGCAAACCTAAGGAGGAGCAAGGGTTTCTCCTTCCATTGGGGCCCAACAAGGCCATCCTCTTCTACCTATGCATTTGGAGCCATAGGCCTGTTCATACACAGTCTTTGAATATTGGTTTAGTACCAGAAAGCTCTGCTTAGTTGAATTGTTGTTCGTATGGGAGTTGAAAGTCCATTCAGCTCTTGTAATCTTTTCTAAACATCTACAAACATGAGGTTCATTTTCAGTTCCCTGGTTTGCCACTAGCATTCACTTCTGTATTTGACATGCTCTGGCTGTGTTTCTCATGAAAGATCTATGTCCAGTTCCTGGCAGCATGAGCTTCTTAGCTTCAACAATCCTATCTAGTTTTGGTGCTTGATATATATATGCTTTGGTAGCTCCTACTACTAAGAATTTTGATGGAATATTTACTTGTATTCTGTGTAACTAGGTCAAGCATATAGGATCCACAAATGACAAGGCCAAATAGAGTCCTTCCTGTTCTTATAACCTATGGAAGTTGAGGTTTCACTGGACCTCAAGCCATTCTTCTAGCTGACCATCACCCAGAAAATGATGTTTGTCCTGGTAAAGAATCATGATAAAACATCCAAAAACCTCAAGTGTTTCCCTGGGAACACAGGAAGGTTGATATTAGAGAACTGATATATAATAGAACTACAAACTGCATTATATAGTCCATGTTATCCTTTGCTTAACTAATGTCTCGTTATTTATGGATAAAATAAGGATTTGGGAGTTCATCATTTGAAGGACATACACAATATTTACACTATTATATTCACTCTATAGCTGGTCCCCTTTTGTATCCAAATTTATTGCATAAAATGGAATTGGAAAAATGAAAATTTTTAGTACACATGCAGGATCATATGTAATGTCCCCTATCAATGAATGTACAATCAGAAAATGTAGTACAATATTCACTCAATTAAAGGTCTGTAGGGAAAATACTGGAACTTGGAAAACGAGGACACTTAGGGAATTTAACTTTATGTCAGAGGAATATACCTGGGAATAAAATTAATCTCCAGAAGGAACTCCTCCTCTCCATGTTCCTAGATCTTTTCTACCCATGCCCAGCCCCTGACTAACTTTGTTCATTCAGAGCATGTAATCACTAATGAAGCAGAGAGAAGTCTGTAGCTTTAGAGTGATGTAGGATAAAAAGATTTCTACTGTATCACAGGAGACACTCCTGGACACGGCACCCCTGAATCTGGTCATTGTAAGGAGATCTGTTCAGCAGGTAGGCCATAGCAGTTCTCAGTGACATCATCATTAGGCCCTCTCTGAAAAATCTATTGTATCCTGGAGAGGCGTAGCTTCTTCTGTGATGTCACAAGTGTTGTCTTGACAGCCACTGCCTCTCAGATATTCCTTCCTTATATCTATGGTTTACTAATTGGCCTCTTATTCAGAGTAAAGATCCATTTGGGAGGGAGAACAAATAGGATGAAGACATCAGAGATGGGGAGAAGGAAGCTGGCCCTCTTTCTTGGTATAACATAAAAGAAGAAATATGTGGTTCTTGGGAAAATTCCCTGTGACGATGACTTTAGTTCTTTTGTTTTCTAGGTGTACCGAGCTCTTGGAGAAGTTGCTTAAAATCCTAAAGAAATTTGGGCAGATGGTAAAGTTTCTAGGTACCCCTTTTTAGATTCAATTGTCCTGGGGATTGTATGTCTTATGGTACATGTTTACCAGGAAGAGTGATAGAGCCAGATTGATTTTTAGATGTTTTAGAAGACATGGAATTTTTCTGATATACTTGGCCTAATGATTGAATAAGGTCCAAAGGATTTTTTTTCGATGTGGACTTTCCCTCAGACCTTTGGAAATATAAAAAAAATAGTTTTGCATTTTTAAGTCTAATTTGCACAATGAAAAATCACTTTGAGCATCTTTGGACGACATGGGATGTCCAGCATTCCCTTGAAAGCATTGTTAACTTTACAAATTTCCTTCGTCATTTTTTGAATATTCCAAGGCCCTTAGGACAGAGAAGGTGTGGGACTCACCTAAGGAGTAGTTGTAGCTTTTGGTGTCTCTTTTGCAGAAGAAGTCACAAGATCCCTTTTGGCAGAAGGGGGAAGGTTGAAACTGTCTTCCTTAGAGGAGAAATTTCTCAAGACTCCATCAGAAGGATCAAATCTTAACCCTTTGTTTCTAGAAACTGGATGCCTGTGGCACATTTTTGTAGAGGGAGAATGTCGACTATTTCTCTCCAGAGAGGACATGTGAAAGAAATCTACTTGGGTACATGGGATAGTTGTAAAGCATGCTGTTCAGATGTAGTAGATCCTAAGATATCCTTCTCAGGTGAGGAAGGTCTTAATGTACCATGTATATGTTTAGAAATCCTGACTGACGTCAGAATGGGGCTTAGGTATTAGAGATACCTCTGAAGATGTGACCTCTCCTAGAGCATCATGGATATATGTGAGGTGGCTGAGAGCCTCATGAACAGATAAGGATGTTTCTAGATATAGTTGTGTAATTGAGGAAGTTCCAAGAAAAATTTCTTCTGCTGGAGAAGAAGAAACAGACTTTCATATAGAAGTGTGAGGTTCCCTAGCCTCCTTGATAGGCAAAACAGGTTCGAAGGCCCCTTCAGAAGTTTAGATAAAATCCAGAGCCTTTGAGGTATTAGGTAAAATCAGAGCCTGGGACTGATTGTGGGTATAAAGTAGGACTGGAAACCCTTTGTGCATACTTGGAAGAGTGTACCATCTTCTGTAGTTAGGGAAGATGGCTGATCTTGAGGCGATAAGGAAGTTCCCATAGCCTCCTGTGAAATTTGCGGAGGTCGTATGCATTCTTTTACACAAATGTAATCCAAGGAATCACTTTCCTCAGATGCCGAGGATGGTACAGACACTGGTGTTTGCATATCATGTTCCCCTACTCCACGTTCACATACGCTTGGATCCATAACCTTCTCTACAGAAGGAATATGTCCTAGAACATCTTTTGTACATGTGTCACATCCACAAGACGTTTCTCTAGATGTGGCTGTGGGTAGAACTCCTTTAGTAGATATTTCTCGTTCCACAGACTCTTTATGAGATAGAGTACTACTCAGAGAATCCTGCTCAGTTTTGGGAAATTCTAGCATCTCTGATGTATATCTGGAAAATTTTGGAGCCTCTCCTTTTTTGAAAGAATGACCTAGAATCCCTTAAGTAGGTAGGAGATGATTTATCTCCTCTGCACATTGTATTAATACGGAGTTTGCATGGCTCATTGACTGTGTGTTGTGATAAACTTGGCTCTTTTGTGCCTGATGAAAACCAACATTTGTGCTCCAACTGTACTGCCTGATGGACTCAGGACACAAAAAGACCGTATTTCCATTGGGACCAGGCAGTTCCAGTTTCCAGTTTGTTGATCCTAACCCAGAACTCCCTGCTCCTAGATGCTGTGGGAGAAAGAGCTGATCACCCAGGACTGTAGGCTATACTGAGACTACAGGGCAGGAGAGACTGAAATTTTTGCCCAACATTGCCCACATCTCTGGCCCAAGAGGATCCTTCATAGTGCCTCTGGACACCTGGACACCGGAATATAGGAGGAGTAAAGCTGCAGGACCACCATGTTACAGACTGTGCCTGGATCTGAACTGAACTGTTCAAACAGCTCTTTCATCCAAATCCTGAGGGTGGGGGAACTAGAATTTCAGAGGAGCAGACACTCCTGGGAAACCAGAGGAGACTATTCTCTGCCCAGATTCCTGACTCAACAGGAAAACCCCTTGGGCCATCTGTGCAACACCCCCACAGAGGAATCTAAGAGAAATAGGTGAAGGTCCTGCTTGTTCCTAACCACAGGGATGACTGAAAGCCAGTGGACAGGAGAAACTACTCGACTGAGAGCAGAATACTCTGTTCCCGTAACTGGCTAAAGGAAAACAGGAAACAAGTCTACAGCAGTCCTGACAAATGAGACTACAGGATGGTCAAGCCCCTGTCAGAAAGAATTAGGCAAGCTAACTCCAGAGACAACCTGATGGTGAGAGGAGAGCACAGGAAAGCAAGCAACAGAAATGATGAATGCTTTGGCTCATCAGAGACCAATTCTCCCACCAAAGCAAACACTGGATATTCAAACACTCCAGAAAATGAAGATCTAGATTTAAAATCTCATTTTATCATGACAATTTAGGATGATAAGAAGGTCATAAATAAATCCTTTAATAAAATACAGGACAACAGAAGTAAACAACTAGAATCTCTTAAAGAGGAAACACAAAAATACCTTAAAGAACTACTGGAAAAACAACAAAACAGGAGAAGGAAATAAACAAAACCATCCATGAGTAAAAATGGAAATAGAAACAATAAAGAAAGCAGGAAGGGAGACAACCCTGAGAATGAAAACCAAGGGTAGATACCAGTAGTCAGAGATGCATGAATCACAAACAGGATACAAGAGATAGAAGACAGAATCTCAGGAGCAGAAGATTCCATAGAAAACATACACACAACTGTCAAAGAAAATATAAAACAGAAAAAGCTCCTAGCCCAAAACATACAGGAAATCCAGGAAACAATAAGAAGCTCAAACCTAAGGATCACAGGTATAGAAGAGAGTGAAGACTGCCAGCATCTAGGGACAGTAATATCTTCAACAAAATCATAGTAGAAAACTCCCTAACCTAAAGAAAGAGATGCCCATGAACAGATAAGAAGCCTAAAGAACTCTAAATAGATTGGACCAGAAAATAAAATCCTCCCCTCACATAATAGAGAAAAGAACCAAATGCAAAAAACAAACAAAAATATTAAAAGCAGTAATGGAAAAGGTCAAATAACATATAAAGGCAAACCTATCAGAATTACACCAGACTTCTCATCAGAGTCTATGAAAGCTAGAACAGCCTTGACAGATGTCACACAGATCCTAAAAGAAACAAATGCCAGCCCATGTTACTGTGTCCTGAAAAACTGTCAATTAAAATAGATAGAGAAACCAAGATATTCCATGACAAAACCAAATGTACATAATATCGTTCTACGTATCCAGTCCTACAAAGGATAATAAATGGCAAAGTCCAACACATGATGGCAAGTAAAACCATAGATAAGGAAAGAAATTAAACTTTTCACAACAAATCAGAGAAGAGAAGCACACAAACACAAACTAACCTCAAATTACGAAAATAACAGAAAGCAACCATCACTATTCCTAAATAACTCTAAATATCAAGGAACTCTATTCCCCACTAAAAAGACACAGATTAACAAACTGGATATTGAATGAGGACCCAGCATTTTGCACTACAGGGAACACTATTCAGAGAAAAAGACCGACATTACCTCAGAGTGAAAAGCTGGAAAACAACTTTCCAAGCAAATGGTCTGAAGAAGCAAACTGGAGTAGTCTTTCTAATATCAAATAAAATCGACTTTCAGCCAAAAGTGATCTAAAAAGATAAGGAAGGAGACCTCATATTCATCAAAGCAATAATTCACCAAGATGAACTCTAAATCATAAATATCTATGCTCCAAATAAAAGGGAATCAGCATAAATAAAAGAAACCTTACTAAATCTCAAAGCATACATTGCACCTCATACAATAAGAGTAGGTGATTTCTACAGCCCACTCTCATCAATGGAAAGATAATGGAAACAGAAATTAAACAGAGACATAGACAAACTAAGAGAAGTCATGAATCAAATGGACTTAACAGATAATTACAGAAAATTTTATCCTAAAACAAAAGGTACTCACCACCTCATTGCACTTTCTCCAAAATTGACCATAATTGGTCATATAAAAGGCCTCAACAGATCAGAGAGGTAGAAATAATCCCATGCATCATATCAGTCCACCACGGGCTAAAGCTTGTCTTTAATGACAATAAGGAAAGAATGCCCACATATACGTGGAAGTTAAACAATGCTTTACTCAATGATAACCGGGTCAAGGAAGAAATAAGGAAAGAAATGAAAGACTTCTTAGAATTTAATGAAAATGAAGTTACAACATACCCAAACTTATGGGACACAATGAAAGCTGTGCTAAGAGGAAAACACATAGCTCTGAGTGCCTGCAGAAAGAAACAGGAGGGAGCATAAATCAGGAGCTTGACAGCACACTTAAAAGTTCTACAACAAAAAGGAAGGTAATACACCCAGGAAGAGTAGAAGGCAAGAAATGATCAAACTCAGAACTGAAATCAACCAAGTAGAATCAAAGAGGACCATAGAAAGAATCAAAAGAACCAAAAGGTGGTTCTTTGAAAAATCAACAAGATAGATAAACCCTTGGGCAGGATAACGAGAGGACACAGGGAGTGTGTCCAAATTAACAAACTCAGAAATGAAAAGGGAGACATAACTACAAAATCAGAGGAAATTCAAAAAACCCTCAGATCCTACTACAAAAGTCTATATTCAACAATACTTAACAATCTGCAGGAAATGACAATTTCTAGACAGATACCAGTTGACAAAGTTAAATCAGGAACAGATAAACTATTTAAACAACCCCGTAACTCCTAAGGAAATACAAGCAGTCATTAAAGGTCTCCCAACCGAAAAGAGTCTGGGTCGAGATGTGTTTAGTGAAGAATTCCTTATTTATAATAGCCAGAAGCTTGAAAAAACCAAATGCCCTTCAACTGAGGAATGAATGCAGAAAATGTGGTACATCTGCACAATGGAATATTACTCAGCTACAAAAAGCAATGACTTTATGAAGTTCTTAAGCAAATGGATGGACTGGAAAATATCATGCTGAGTGAGGTAAACCAATCACAGAAATACACAAAAGGTATGAACTCATAGATAAGTGGCTATTAGCCCAAATGCTTGAATTACACTAGATGCACAGAACACATGAAAGTCAAGAAGGATGACCAAAATGCGAATGCTTCACTCCTTCTTTAATTGGGTACAAGAATACCCTTGGTAGGGAATAGAGGCTAAGATTAAAACAGAGACAGATGGAACACCCAATCAGAGCCTACCCCACATGTGGCCCATACATATACAGCCACCTATTTAGACAAGATGGATGAAGCAAAGAAGTGCAGGCCGACAGGAGCTGGATGTAGATCTCTCCTGATTGACAGAGCCAGAATACAGCAAATACAGAGGCGAATGCCAGCAGCAAACCACTGACCTGAGATCAGGACCCACGATGAAGGAATCAGAGAAAGAACTGGAAGAGCTTGAAGGGGCTCGAGACCACATATGAACAACAATGTCAAGCAACCAGAGCTTCCAGGGACTAAGCCACTACCCCTAAGGACTATACATGGACTGACCCTGGACTCTGACCTCATAGGTAGCAATGAATATCCTATTAAGAGCACTAGTATAAGGGGAAGCGCTTGGTCCTGTCAAGGTTGAACCCCCAGTGAATATGATTGTTGGGGCGGGGGCTGAAATTGGGGGGGATGGGGCGGGGAACACCCATATAGAAGAGGGGGGTTAGGGGGATGTTGGCCTGGAAACCGGGTAGGGGAATAACATTCAAAATGTAAATAAGAAATACTCAAGTTAATAAAGATAAAAAAAATTAATGTGAACAGATAAACAGATACCGGTTTTCAGTTCTTCATAATTTCAAGAAGAACCTGAAAGAGAATATATAATGTTCCAGAGATAAAATACGGGAATTTAAATTAGCCGGCATAAATATGTTGTTAAAATTTTCTCCCTTCTGTTATCTAATAATTCTGACTATTCGTGCTATGAATGAAAATATGGTTGTATAATGTCTATCAATCCCCAAAGCCTGAAACGTTGTGAAAAAGTTTCGTATTTCTCCCTACCGTGGGTCTTTGGTCACCATCCTTTTCATTGCCCATCTAAATTCTCTGTAGATCATGTAGATCAGAGGACTACGTGAGGATGTCACTCTCATGTAGAAGACCAAGAAACTGTCTGTACTTGCATGTATTTGCTCTTGGGCGCATGCAAATAAAACTTTCAGTTCCAAGAAGAAAACATGGCCATCCAATGGGACCCCCGTTAACCAAAATCTTTCTTTCTGCCATCAGTGAAACTTAGCACACTGGTAACAACGCAGACTATAATATAAAGGAATAATCCTGTAATAATAATAATAATAATAATAGTAATAATAATAGTAATAATAATAGTAATAGTAATAATAATAATAATAATAATAATAATAATAATAATAATAATAATAATAATGGAATAATGCCCTGAGGGATCACGGACTAAGGAAATATCATGTTGAGCCGTGTTTTTCTAGGCATATTGTATCCATGAAAGCAAATTTCCTCACACATGAAAATCACGCACCCTGTCACGGGTTCACAGAGAGAGTTGGGAACCAGAGTGGTCTTTTCTTAGGACAAGAGAATCTTCGCCAACCTTCCAAATGGAAAACCAATCCAGACAGTCTGTGTGAGGATGGTTAGCTTATGCATGACTAACACACACACACACACACACACACACACACACACACACACCACACACACACACACACACACACACACATCCCCCACACACACACATGCACACACACACATGCACACACACACATGCACACAAACACACATGCACACACACACACACACACATATACACACACACACATATCTCTGATGTAAGCTTCTTAGAGTGTCCAGGTGCACACCATGTATAAAAGGATGAAGTGGTCCCAGGAACCAGTCGGTCAGCAGAATCTAGGTCTGCCTGCAAGTAAGTTAGGGTTCCTCCAAGGAATTCAGGAACTCTTTTAGAAGTTATTCGGGGAAGCGCTGTGTGCATATATTTTACTCAGGGTGAACAAGGGCTACACAAAACTTTGAGAGCATGAAGGGGTATTCGGGTGCATTTACATTGATGGAGGCCTCATTTGGTTGAGCTTTTTAATCTCTGTCCCATCCTAAGTCTGTTGTTCAGGGATCTCCATTTGACCTCCTCAGACACAGACTCCACTGAATGTGCCCCATCCCCACCCCTGAGGTCTTGCTTGCTCGATATCAAAGGATTTCAGGTTCCGACTCTGCATTCTCCATCAGATTAAATCCTCAGGAAGGTGGCCTTCTAGATGCCATGAATTAACCAGTGCATCGAGTTTCTGCATTAACCCGTATGTCCCCTAATTTTGGCAGGTTCTCTCTGCACAGCGCTATCCCTCCATCTTCCCCACCGAACCTCTGCTTCTGTCCTCAGACGCCCTCACTCACCCACAGAATCTGTTCGAGTTTTCCTTTCAGAGAGGTCGATGCTTTCCCCCTCACCAGCCTTCTCCTTTCCTATGTCCTCTCTCCATTTGAGGATTGTAGATAAAATACGATTTAACTCACAGCTGATACTGATACCATCCGTAGGTAAACGCCAGCCATGTTTGTGTCTCTATGTCTCAGCTCCATCTCGGGCTTTTTTTTTTTTTTTTTTTTCTAGTTTCATCTATTTTCCCTGAAGCTTGATGATATCATGCCCCATCACTATGACATCATTCCCCCACCCCCATGATGTCATGCCCCACTCCATGATATCATGCCCCACCCGTACGATGTCATGCCCCACCTCCATGATGTCATGCCTGCGCCCCTTGCTAAAATGGTTGCATCTATTCACCAGGTAACATTCTGAATGCTGCCCTTTCACCACACTCCTCCCCGCTCCCAGCATTTACAGTCCCTCTTTCTATCCTCTCCCCTTCTTCTCTGAGAGAGTGGAGGACCCCTCTCAGTGCACCCTCTCCCCTGGCACATCAAGTCTCTGCACGACATGGTTCATCATCTCCCACCAGGTCCTGAAAACCCAGCCCGGGTAGGAGGACAGGATCCACAGACAGGCGACGGGTTTAGTGAACCCACGTGAAGACCATTGTGCTCCTCTGCCTCTCTCAGTCCTTCCCTCAGCTCTTCAGTGAGACTCACTGAGCTCCATCTGATATTTGTCCGTGCGCCTCTGCTTCTGTGTCAGTCGGCTGCTCGGTGGAGCCTCGCAGAGAACAATAATGCTACCTCCCGTCTGCAGACACAAGAAAGAACCATTAATAATGTAAGTGTTTCCCATTTGCCCGTAGGATAAGTCTCTGATCCGGCCACTTATCCTTTGGCTATTCGCTCATTTCCTCTTCGATCTCTGTCCCTGTGACTATAATAGAGAGGGCAATTTCTGGGTCAAAATTTTGGGGGTGGGTTTGTGTCCTTATCCTTTCACCTTGGGTCCTCCGTGGCTACGGAAAGAGACCATTTCAGTATCTGTATCCCCACTGCTACAAATCTCAGCTAAAGTCAACCTCATGGACCCCAGGGTAGCCTCACCCATCCCAGATTGCAGGCAAATCAAAGACATAGCACCCACCCTGGACAGTCACTGATTTCAGTTTATTCTCTTGGCCCTCTGTCCCTCTTGCTCGTCTCTCCCAAGAAATGATTCTCAAACCCCATTTCCCTTCCCATCCCCACAGCCACCCACTCCTTTCCTTCCATCTGCCTCCTCTCATTATTTTATTCCTCCATCTGAGTGAAATTCAAGCATTTTTCTTGGGTTTTTCTTCATGTTTAGCCTTTTTTGGTTCCATAGATTGTAATGTGTGAATTCTGTACTTTATGGCTAATACCCTCTTTTAAGTGAGCATGTACATGGTATTTTGGGTCTCAGTTACCTCATTCAGAACAATACTTTCTAATTCCATGTATTTGACCACATCTTCACAATGTCCTTATTTTCAAAGATTCATAGTATTCCATAGTGTAATTGAACCACATTTTCCGTAGCCATTCTTTGGTTGAGGTGCTTCTGGGTTATTTCTATTTTCTGCTCATTATGAAGAAAGCAGTTAGAAATCTTATGGAGCACATGACCTTGCGGTATGGCAGATGTCTTTTCAGATATAAGGCCAGGAGTAGTATAGCTGGGTCTTTAGAAAGAATATCACTCATTTTCTCAGAATCCACTGGATAGATTTGCAAAGTCATTATTCGGATTTGATCTTCCCACAGCAAATGTTATTTGTATCCTGATTTTTATCTGCTTCCTAAAAGGATGTTGCCCCTGACTAGACCTCTGTCATGGAATAAGGAGATCACATATGAACCTTCTGTACATTTTAATTGTTCCGTAAATGCTAGAGCCTATAACGGGGGCAAGAGGGGAAAGTTGATACTAGAGGGTTGAGGATGGGGTTGGGTAGAGAGGCAGAAGAGGATAAGAGAGGTATAGTATTATTACCATATAATAATATGATATACTAAACTAATATATTAATGTTATTTATATTTTATCATGATATTTATATATAATAATTTAATATATTAATATAATATATTAATATTTATTTTATATTATCATAATGTTGATACATAACAATTTAATATGTTAATATAGTATATTAATATTAATTATATTATTATAATGTTAGTATATAATAATTTAATATTAACTTATTAGAATATTTTATATATGTACATACACACACACACACACACACACACACACACACACACACATATATATATATATATATATATATATATATATATTGAATGATCTGTAACTTCCACTAAGTTAACTGCAAGTGGACCTCACACATTAATGGGAAATGCTGAGGGCAGAATATTTTTTTTCAGTTCGGTTTGCTTATATGGTAGATCACTTTGATGGGTTTTCATAGATTGATCCACTCCTGAAGCCTCAGGAGAAAGCCTACATGATCGCAGTAAATGGCGGTTTTGATATGCCCTTGCATATTATTTTCGAGCATTTTCCCTAGTATTTTTTCCACCAATGTTCATAAGGGCAATTCGTCTGAAATTCTATCTTTGTTGAGTCGATTTAGGTGTCAGGGCGACAGTGGTGTCATGGAATCAGTTTGGCATTTTCCTCCTTTTTCTGTTTTTTTGGAGTAGGTTGAGAATTCTTAAAAATCTTGTAGGAGTCTGCACTCAAGCAATCGGGACCTGGGGCTCTTGCTTGGGGGGGGGGAACTTAATGTTTGTGTCTCTTTAGGTGTTGTAGAGCTATTTGCATAGTTTATCTTACCTGAATTTACCTGTGGTCAGTGTAATCAGTCTACACAATCATCTACTTCATTCAGAGCTTCTAATTTGGAGACAGAGGGTTTTTGAAGTGAGACCTAATGATTCTGTGACATTCATCAGTGTCCATTGATACAGCTCCCTGTTCATTTCTGATTTTGTTATTTGGATGCTGTCTCTCCACCTATTACATTATCTGTCTGAGGATTTGTCTGCCGGGTCGATGTTCCCAAGGAACCAGCTCTAATTTTTTTTTTTTTTATCTTTGTATTCACTTTGTTTCTGATAGTTAACTTTCACCCCGAGTCTGATCATTTCTTGCTGTCTCCTCCTTTAATATGTATTTGCTACTTTTATTTTAGAGATTTAGTGTGTGCTGAGAAGTTGCTTGTGTCAAATCTCTGGTTTCTTTATGAAAGTGCCCTGTGCTGCGTATGCATGTTCCTCTTAGCACTGCTTTTACGTCCCTTAAGTTTGGAGAAGCTGTGCCTTCATTTTCATTAAATTCTAGGAACCCTTTTTGTTTTTCATGTCTTCTCTGAGTTGGGGATTCTTCAGTTGCGAGCTATTGAATTTCAATGAGTTTATACATTTTTTCTTATTGTTGAAATCCAGTTTTAATACATGGAGATCTGAGAAGATCCAATGGTTAGCACAGTCTTTCTGTATCTGTTATGGCTTGTTTAGCGAGGGAGAACATGGTCAGTTTAGGATAAAGTTCCATGAGGTACTAAAAAGAGAGTGTGTACTTTTGTGTTCGTGTGAACTATTCTGTAGATATCAGTGAGGTCAGTTTAATTGAACCCCGTGTTAGTTATATTATTTATTTTTTTTTAAATTTCTGTTTCAAAGGCCTACCCTTGGTGAGAGTGGGACATTGATGTTCCCCACTATTAATATGTGAGGTTCGATGTGATATTTAAGTTTCAGCAATATTTCTCTCACCAATATTGCTGCTTTTTCTTTGGCATATAGATGTCCAAAATCGAGATGCCATTTTGGTGGATTATTCCTCTGATGCATATGAAGTGTCCTTCCACATCTCTTTTGATTACTTTTGGTTGAAAGTCTGATTTGCTGCATGTTAGAATGGTTACATCATCTTTTTTCTTATGTCCATTTGCTTGGAAAACTTTTTCCAACTACTTAGTCTGAGGTTGTGTCTATCTCGGTTGTTGGATTGTGTTTCTTGAGTGCAACAGAAGGATGGTCCTGTTTTTAAATCTATTGTGTTAGCCTGTGTCCTTTTACTGTTGAGTAGAGGCCATTAATGCTTAAAGGTGTTAATGAGAAGTGATATTTATTTCATGCAATTTTGATGTTGTGGAAGCAGGGTTTTTTTGCTTGCATCCTTTTTATTTTTGTTTTCTTGATTGGGATGTTTGAGTGTGTATGTGAGTATTAGATATGTTCTGTAGGGTGCATGGTTTTTTTGTTTGCATGTTTTTTGTTTGCATGTTTTTTGTTTTTTGTTTTGTTTTTTGGTAGATGTTAGAGTATTCATGTGAATATGAGATCCCTTCTGTAGGTTATGCTGTGTAATTATTAATATCTAGTGGGAGGCAGTGATGGTTCAATTTCTGAAAATGCATCAATATAATCCAGGATATAATGAAACTGAAAGAAAAAAAAATCACATAATAATCTCGTTAGATGCTGAAAAAGCTTGCAAAAATATTCCAAACCCCCTTCATGTTAAAAAATGAGAGCGACCAGGGATACTAGTTCTATGCAGAAACATAATAGAGGCAACAGACAGCAAGCCGGTACCCAACATCAACTTAAATGGAAAGAAACATAAAGCAATTCCATTAAAGTCAAGGACCATGTAAGGATGCCCACACTCCCTACTCTGTATAGTATTTGAAATTCTATCCAGGGTGAAAGCATGGTTCAAATTTGGTTCTGACATGGAGTATGGCCAAGGCCTGTGAAGGACGAATGACACAGAGCTTTAGAACTCCTGGGGTATGGCACACTCTTCAGCACAGTCTCGTTGGACCTTGGTGAGGCAGGAACCCAAGGAGGACTTCATGCAGAGTGTCGGTCAGTTATTGCACTCATATCTCTCTTAATCTAAGAAGTGCATGAAAATCCTCATGTAGTTTCCCACCACTCAGAGGGCAGCGCCATTGGAATTTGCAATAACAGTGGTCAAGGTCTTTTAGGAATTGCCTCTGGGGCAGATCAGTGCTTCCATCATTGCCCGAGGAAATGTAGTATGGTCAGCGACGACCACCAACCTTAAAACGCATTTGGATAAGTAAATAGTTTGTGAAGCTGGTTAAGATGTTGTCCCTACTGACTCTGATGTAAAACACAATTTATGTAACAATTTGATGTTTGGAAAGACTGGGACCTTTTAAGGTCAGGGATCAAGAAAAATGGCGGGATAGGCTAATGGTGTGACTGTCACAAAGGCTGGACTGTTGATAACTGATTTCTGATTGAGTTTTACCCTCAGCTTCCTGATTGATTTAATAGATTGCCACAGATGTGCATTCTGATCATTAAAAGCAGATATGACATTTTTATGCAGATGTTTAGATTTCTATTTTTTAAGACTATTATAAGAGTACTCTTAAAGATAAATAATACAATACTTAGCCATTTCTCTGTAAATTCAAATTGCTTACTTTTGAAGTTATGTTGGCCTTGAGAATAATTTCTTTTCTTTAGGTGTACTATAAAATATTTGTTCTAATACATTATTGGGTATCACCTTATTTCAGCACTAAGCTAGAGAAGAAAACAAGAACATGACCACATTTGTGTAATACAATATTCAATAAATTAATGGTCTAGAAGGAAAATATTGCCTGTTGGGAAACAGAGAAAACCTCGAAAATTGAACTATATGTCACAGCAATGAACCTGGGAAGAAAAATATTATCTAGAAGAATCTCATATACTCCATGTTTCTAAATCTTTCTACCCATGCCGAGCCCCTGACCATCTTTGTCCATTCAGAGCATGTAACCACTAATGAAGCAAAGAGAAGTCTCTAGATTTAGAGAGATGGAGTATGTGAAGGTTACCACTGTGTCACAAGAGACACTCCTGGAAAAGGCCCTCTCAAATCTGGTCAATGTAAGGAAGGCTGTTCAGCAGGTAGGCCATGGCATTTCTCAGTCATCATCATTAGGCCCTGGCTGTAAAATTTCTTGTATCCTGGAGAGCCCTAGCTCCTTCTGTGAGGTCACAAGTGTTGTTGTAACTGCATCTGCCTCTCAGATATTCCTTCAGTACCTCTAAGGCTTACTAATTGGCCTTTAATTCAGAGTGAACAGCCATTTTTGAGGGAGAAAAGGAGGATGAAGAGGTCAGAGATGGAGAGAAGGAAGATGCCCTTCTATCTTGGTGTAAAAAAAGGAAGAAATACGTGGTCCATTGGAGAGCTAAATTAGTCCTGGGTAGGTTTTTAGTGGGTTCCTTGAAGAGACAGCCTTGATCTGAGTCTTCCACATATGGGAATCAGGAGCTGGGAGCCTCTCAGAAGCATCTGGACTTCCCTGTTCTTATGGCTCCTGGAAATCAGAGAGTTTATATCATTCATTTCTTTATTCCAAAAGCAAAGTGTTGGAAAGGGCACAGTTGTTTCCTGAGAGCCCATGGCCTTTATTCTTTTTGTCAAGAAGAAAAATGTCCTAAGGGAGAAGGGATGGGCAAGTATCTTGTCTTCAGCTCAGAGTAAACTCCTCCAGGATTATGATCCCTATAGGGCAGTTTGAGTCTGACACTGACATCTGGGAGAGAGAAGTACTTCTAGTTGAGATTTCATCATCTCAGTCTTTCACTAGTATTACTCTAACTACCATTCCCTGACAGTGACCCTTGAGATTTCTGAGTAAATAGTTGAGATTAGCTAGCAGTTTCTTTTCTTTTATTTCTTCCATTTTTTTATTTTTTACCAAATTTTATTGCTTTCTTAACTGGATATTTCTATGTTTACATTTCAAATGTTATCTTCTTTCAAAGTTTCCTGTCAATAAGTACCCTAACTGATCCCCCTACTCTACTTCTATAACCTCCCTTACTTCACCTTGACATTCCCTTAAACTGGGAGTCAGACCTGGGAAGGACCAGTGGCTTCTCCTTCCATTAGTGCCCAACAGGGCCATCCTATGTTACATATGCAGTTGGAGCCATAGTTCTTTCGATGCACAGAATATTGGCTTAGTACCAGAAATCTCTGGTTCTTTGGCACTGCTTTTCTTGTGAAGATGAAAGCCCCTTCAGTTCTTTTGGAGCAATGCCCTTGACGCCCTCCATTGTTGATGTTATTATTATGGTTAGAATTAAGTAGGATTATTTTCATGGAAAATCCCCAGCCAGCTTTATAATACTAATACAAATCTGGTGGTCAAGAAAAATAATAACATTTTAAAGTTGTCCTGCTGACTAATAATATGACAAACCTTTTATATTTCTGATATTATGTCAACATCAGCTGATTCCATGATGACACCAATATTGTATCTTTGGACTGAGTAAATGTTTCTTACTTCTCCCCACCCTATGTTACCACTGTTATGGTATAAATTCAGCCTTGGAGGAAAATAAAATTGTCACCTTGATCAGAGTCTTATCTTAACAACCTACGTTGTTACCCTGGTACCCAGTTCTATTCCAGGCACCCTCAGACCTCTCACTTACAAATGGCACCCAAGGAGAGGCTCTTTGAAGGTGTCCTAGAGGAGAAAGTCATTCCCTGTAAATAGGCTGGTCTGTCTTCTTTGTTTTTGAAAGCCTTTGCTCCCCCTTGGAGTTTTTGCTCCCACCCACCACCACCTCCCAGAGCTTCTGCTGAGAGATGGCACAAGCATTCTACAGGAATCTTTTGTGACATGACTCAGGGAGTCACTCAGGACACAATGAATGCGGTTAAAAATTTTAAAAAAAATCTTAGATTTTGTAAAAATATTGTCCATAAATCCCCCAGGAAGGAGCGATTGATTCAAAAGATAGTATAGATTTGTGATAGTTTAATGAATGAGCTAACACTTTTACTGAAGTCTACAATCTGTAGTGAATAAAATTTATGTGCATTTTGGGTACAAGGTTGCCTCTTTTTGTGTGGATGAGCAACCCCACATATGTGGATTAAAAACCTTATACACTCATGCTACTGCTCCGGTCACTTTGTCAATCTATGCTCCGTGGTTGCACTCCAGAAGTGGTTCACTATGGGGTTTTGGTGCATCACAGGGAACTGTACTCCCTCCAAACCACAATTGGTGAAGAGATCACAGGTAATCTCAAACAAGTCAGTCTTTTCTGTTCTGTGTTACTTTCTGTTTTATCTCCATGTCATGTCTCGTCTTTGTTTCATGTTGACTTGTGTTGTCTGCCTCTGCATTCTGAAGGGTTTGAGTCCCCACTGGAAAAGGTTTAGAGTCCACTCGGTTGTCACTATTGGTCCTGTAAGGGGCTTATGGTTGTGACAGGGTGACTTGCTAGTTTTCACAAGCCATAGGGCCTAGAGGATGCTCTAGGAGGAAAAAGGAATCTAGGGGACACTCTAGAATCCCATTGGGAGGTGGGATCAGATGGTCTTCCTCTTCCCAGAAGCAGCTAAGGTTAAGCTTCATTTTGGGCCAGGTACTGAAGGTAACAGGCATCTGTGGAATTCACTTATAGAATGATTTTTCTTGGTCCTGTTTTTCTATTTTGTTTTCTTTGGTATTGTTGAGTGTCCTTTTTTGGCTTTTGTTTAATTTTTGGACTTGGGCTGATGATAGTGTTTGAAATCATGGAACTGTTTGCTTTGTTTCTCAAGAAGTTTTACTTGGTCCTCTTGGTGCTTAACTTGGAAATAATTTGCTTCAGAGAAATTGCTTTCTGCCAGGGAGCCTGCCTTATCTGCTGGCCCTATTGCAAGTGAGGAGTTGGTCTTCATCATTAAGTCCCTTCCTTGTTAGTCATCATTAACAAAGACACTGCCTCTGATCCTATCACTGCAGCAGTCAGTTCTTGTCCCATGGTCAAAATGCCCCAGGTTAGGAGTCAGGGTAGTCCCTAAAATAGTTTAAGAAAGACTCTGCACCAGACTGCGCGGAACTTTGTTTTGCCAGACAAAACAGGCTTTACTCTAGGATGACATGAGGAGAAAGTGTTGGCACCGGCTCTTCATCTTACACTAATTGGAGGCTGTGGCCAAGGTCATGGTCAATGTTTTTTTTTTCCCCCATGGCCCTCTTACTAAGTGAGATGGCTTAGTGAAGGGCTACTCCTGCAGTACTGGGAGGGCTATACTTCTATTAAAGATCAGTACTCCACTGTTAGTCATATATTTATTGGTTGTGAGAGGCAGGAAACCCAATGCAATTGTGACCCTGCCTCAGGAATGGCAGCAGAAAGTGTCCTTAAAACCAATTGCCTCTAACTATAGCTTACTCTCTGATACCTGAGGCTTCAGTCGGATAACAACACCTTTGGCAAACCCTCTTCAATACTCAAATGCTACTTTCTCCTGGTCTTTTGGGGGAAGGTCATCAGGCATGTCTGACATGCTGGAAGAAACTTCCCCCCTAAAGCAGATGAACCATAAAATGATTTTGTCAACCACTTGGCATTTACTACTCAGATCCTAACCATCTCCCCATCCTTTTGTTATTAATTCTTACTGGAAGCCTAGTGTCCTTCAGAGGCTGGGTCTCTTGAGAGGCAGAGCCACTGAGCTGACTCTAAGGAGCTGAGCTGAGCTGAGTCCAGAAGGACAGCCAGTAACAGACCAGCTGCCCCTCTGCTCTCATTTTTGTTTCACAGGCACAAGGCTTCTGCTCAATTATGGGCTGGCCTTTTCGCCCCAAGAAAGCTGGCTCATTTAGCTGTGTGACTGAATGCTATTTGTCACCTGATAAGGTTGTTACACCTGCTCTCATCAGGCCACTCCATAGCATTCTTGCCAGGCCCCTTACAGCTCTTCTTAAGAATTTTATCACCTAAGACACTGTGTACTTTGACTTAAAGTATATCCCAACCTGCTTAATGCATGTCCGAGATTCACATTCTGAAGGTCCTAATTCTAAAGCAAGGGGATGGTGAACCCCCCTAAATATTAACTTTAACTCCACGGTCTGAACCAGGATTGGACAGATGGATATAGTTGGGGTCTTACAATGCTTCAATCAGGTGCTGATATGGGGATTATATTTACTATAAAATTGTTAAAAGTGACAGTGCATTCTTACTGCTTCGCTTTTGGGCACTGATCCAAAGAAGGAGCCCAGGAAGGCACTGAACATGCCGCAAGGTACACATGACTTCATCTTCAGCCTGCACTCCACTGAGAGGACCTGCTTCCTCAAAGATCTGCACTGATTCAAGTCCACTGCCATCGCCCAAGAAGAATCAGTATCCTACCACCCACTCTAGCACAACTAAAATATGTATTCTTCAACAATGCAATAACTTTCATAGGATTTGACTTTTTGGATAATGCAATTATGATTGTTGCAGGAACACAAATTTATGATTTATTCAAAACATGATTTATTTTGAAATATTTAAAAATGTCAATCAGAATGTTATTTTTCCTTCTATGTATCAACACATTATTTATTTCTCAGTTATTGATGCTGTACTTTAATGACGTGTGGTTTGCTTATTTCTTATTTGCCATGCATGGGATACCTGTTTATCTCTTTGTCTTTTACTTATATATTTTGGACCTTGGACATTTATTCCTTTAACCAGCCTTGTTAAATAACAGGGAGACAATATAGCAACAAAACCTATTCACTTATATCATCATAGGCTAACTCTCGATGATGCTTTGATGAGGGTCAAACTCAAACACAAATCTCCATCTCAGTTCAGGCAAGGACATTTTTGTCCTTCAGTCAAATGGGGCCAACATTCTTTTTTACCTACTGTCCTGATGCGTTTGCTGAAAAACCAAAAAATTGTCACCACTGCATGCTGAGCTGGACAGTCAATGATGGATAATAGAGTGATATGTTCATGAATAAGTAGCCTAAGACAGGAGGGCCGACATTAGCTGCTGCCTTATCCCATGATGGGCCCTGGTTACAAGATTCTCTTGGCCATGTGATAAATAACACCCCAACCTAAGACAGACGCAGTTTCCAAGGGGTTCATTCCAGGACATACATGGCCATTGGTCACTTTTACATTTGAATATAAGTAAGGTTATGGTTGACTAGGTTCATGGAAAATCCCCAGGCAGCCGTAGAAGACTAATACAAATTTGGTGGTCAAGAAAAATAATAATATGATAATGTTGTCCTGATGATTAATAATACGACACACCTGTGAACTCTCTGACATCCTTTCAACATCAGTTCTGTGACCAAACGAATCCTGTGATCTTGCCCTGCGTAAATGTTTCTTAGTTTCCTCCCTCCCTCTGTTACCCCTGTTATGGTATAAATTCAGCCTTGGAGAAAAATAAAATTGACACCTTGTTCAGACTCCTGTCTTGGCATCCTTCTTTGCGTCCTTTGTCCCACATTCTCTTCCATGTACCCTCAGAACACTCACTTACAGAGCATTTGTAATCCCTTCTCAAAAATCTACCAACAACAGATCAGTTTTCAGTAAACTCGTTTGCCACTAGCATTCACTTCTGTATTTGATATGTTCTAGGTGTGTCTCTCAGGAAAGATATATATCCGGTACCTGGCAGCATGCACTACATAGCTTCATTAATCATATCTAGTTTTGGTGATATATATATTCTCCTACACCAATGAGGTTAGGTAGAATTTTAGTATGGATTCTGTGCTACTAGCTCAAGAATGTTGAATCCACAAATGACAATGCCAAATAATCTTACTCCTGTTCTTAGGAACCTATTGAAGTTGAGGTTTAACTGGACCTCAAGTCATTCCTCTCACTGCCCATCCTCATAAGTATTATGTATGGCCTGAAGAAATAATCATGCTAAAACATCCAAAACCCCCAAGACTGACACTGGGAACACAGGTAGGTAGATATGAGAGAACTGATACTTAAATGGAAAGAGAACACAGTCTATACTCTATGTTGCCCTTTGTTTTATTGATATCTGCTAATTTTTGGATAAAATAAGCATTTTGGAGTTTATCATTTGAAGTAGGTACACAATATTTTCACTGTTATATTCATTCTACTACTGGACCCACTTTGTTGACAAAATCACTGAAAAAAAATAGAAATGAAAACAGATTTTTGATATGATATTCAGGAATATATATAAAGTCCCCTCTCATGGAATGTTCAATTAGAAAATGAAATACAATATTCACTCAATTAAAGATCTGTAGGGTAAATACAGGTCTTTGGGAAACAGAGAAAACCTAGGAAATTGAAATATATGTCACAGGGATGAACCTGGTAATAAAATTATTATCCAGAAGAATCTCCTCCATTTTATGTTCATAGATGTTTTCTACCCATGCCATGCCCCTGACTAAGTTTCTCCATTCACACCATGTAACCACTAATGAAGCAAATGAAGTCTCTAACTGTTGAGAGATGGAGTAAATAAAGGTTTCCACTGTGCCACAGGAGATAGAACTAGAAAGGGCACCCTGGAATCATGTCAGTGTAAGGATAACTGTTCAGCAGGTAGGCCATGGCATTTCTCACCGACATCACCATTAGACCCTCTTCTGTGATGTCACAACTGCTGTTTTGACTGAAACTGCCTCTCAGAAATCCTTCAGTACCTGTAGGGTTTACTAATTGGCCTCAAATTCAGAGCAAATTGGGGAGTGATAACAAAGACGATGAAGAGATTGGAAATGAAGAGAAGGAGGCTGTCCTTCTGTCTTGGCATAAAAAACAAGGAAGAAACATGTGGTTTTTGGGAAAGCTTAGTGAGTCCTTGGTAGGTGTTGAGTGGGATCACTGAAGAGATAGCCTTGATCTGAGCCTTTCACATATGGGAATCAGAACTGGGATCCTATCAGAAACATCTGTACTTCCCTGATGTTATGGTTTCCCTAGTCAGTGGGATTATATCATTCATTTTTTTATTCCAAATCCAAGTGTTGTGAAGGGCATATATGTTTCCTTGAGAGGTTATGACCTTTACTCTTTTTGTCAAGAAGAAAAGGTCCTAAGGAAGAAGTGAAAAACAAGTATTGAGTCCCTAGCCCCGAGTAAACTACATCATGCTTTGGATATCAATAGTGCAGTTTGTGTCTGACACTGATATCTCTAAAGGAGAAGTACTTGTAGTTGAGACTTCATCATTTCAGTCTCTCCACTAATATTACTCTGAAGACCACTTCAGATTTCTGAGTCAATATGTGTGATTACTTAGCAGCTTTCTTTTCTTTTATATTTCTCTTTATAGCAAATTTTATTGCTTTTTATACCTGGATGTTTCTATATTTACATTTAAAATATTATTTTCTTTCCAAGTTTCTTGCCTTTCAGATCCCTACTTGTTCGCTTTTCCTACTTCTCTAACCAGTTTTTCTGTGTGTTGACACTCCCTTGAACTGGGAGACAAATTATGGAGGACCAAGGGCTTCATGTCCATTGTTGCCCAAAAAGGCCATCCTCACCAACGAATGCATTTGGAGCCATTGGTCAGTCCATGTACATTCTTTGTATATTACTCAAGTAACTTAAAGCTCTGGGTAACTGGCATAGTTTTTCTTATGAGGCTGAAAGCCCCCTCAACACTTCTAATCCTTTTTTTAAAATTTACCAACAGGAGGTCCGTTTTCAGTTCACTGGTATGCTACCAGCATTCACTTCCGTATTAGACATGCTGTATCTGTGTCTCTCACTAAATATTTATATCCAGTTACTGGCAGAATGCACTTCTTACCTTCATCAATTTTATCTAGCTTTGTTGGCTGATGTGTACACATATACATTTGGTGGCTCCTACATCTAAGTGTTTAAGTGGAAAGTTTACATGGATTCTGCCCAACTATGTCAAGAATATAGAATTCACAAATGACACTTTCAAATAGATTCTCTCCTGTTTTTATGAACCTATTAAAGAAGATGTTTAACTTGTCCTCCAGACATTTTTCTCCCTGCCACTCTTCCAGTATCTTACATTTGACCTTAAGAAAGAATCATGGTAAATCATGCTACCCTCAAGTCTGGGCATGCAAACACTGGAAACTAGATAGAGTGTACAGGAATGACCTGTGAATAAAAATATTGTCTATAAGAACTTCCTACACACTGGACTTTTCTGTTTTTTTGGTTCCTGGAAGACAGTGGGTTTATATTATTCATTTCTTTATTCCAAAAGCCAAGTGTGTGTAGGGCATTTTTGTGTTCCTCAAAAGTCATGACCTTTATACTCTTTCAAGAAGAAAAGGACAAAAGGAAGAAGGGAAAAACAAGTATTGTATGCTTAGCTCCAAGTATACTCCATGCTTTGGATATCTATAGTGCACTTTTTGTCTGACACTGATATATGGGAGAGAGAACTGCTTCTAGTTGAGACTTGATCATCTCAGTCTTTCCACTAGTATTACTCAGACTACCACGTCAGATTTCCTAGACAATACACGTGATTACCTGGCATCTTTCTTTTCTTTTATGTCATTCATATTTTTTAGAAAATTGTATTGCTTTTTTTAAACTGGATGTTTTCTATATTTACATTTAAAATATTAATTCCTTTCCCAGTTTATTCACTTAAGATCCTACCTGTTCCCTTTTCTTACTTCTATAACCAGACTTTCTGTCCATTGACATTCCCTTGAACTGGGAGACAAATTTGGGAGGACCAAGGGCATCATCACCATTTTTGCCCAAAAAGGCCATCCATTGCCACATATGAATTTGGAGCCATAGATCAGTCCATGTACGTTCTTTGTTTATTGGTCTGGTATCCGAAGGCTCTGGTTTATTGGCATTGTTTTTCTTATGGGGTTGAAATCACCTTCAGCTCTTCTAACCTTTTTCAATATTTACCTACAAGAGGTCCGTTTTCAGGTCACTGGTTTGCTACTAGCATTCAATTCTGTATTTGGCATGCTGTATCTGTGTCTCTCAGTAAATATCTTTATCCAGTTCCTGGAAGAATGCACTTATTAGCTTTATCAATCTTACCTAGTTTTGGTGGCTGATGTATATAAATAATTTTGGAGGCTTCTACACTTACGTTGCTAAGCGGAATGTTAACAAGGATTCTCCCAAACTATGTCTAGAATGTAGAATTCACAGATGACAATGTAAATAGACTCCCTCCTGTTTTTATGAACCTATTGAAGTAGACATTTAACTGGTCCTCAAGCCATTCTTCTCCCCTGCCCATCATCTGGTTGATTACATTTGGCCTTAAGAAAGAATCATGGAAAACATCCTAAACACTCAAGTCTGGCCATGGTAACACTGTAAGATAGATAGGGTAGTACTGATATCAAATGGGAGTAGAGAACCGAATTAAAAAATCCATGTTATACTTTGCTTTCCTGATGTCTGGTAATTTTTTTGGTAAAAAAAAAGGATTTGGGAATTCATCATTTGAAATAGGTACACAGTAGTTACAGTGTTGTACTCATTCTATAGCTGGGCCCCCTTTGTGACCAAAATCATTGCAGAAAATTTAATTGGAAAACAGAATTTTTGATTACACAATGAGGAACATTTACAAAGTCCCCTATCAAGGAATTTACAGTAAGAAATTGAAATACAATATTCATTCAATTAAAGGTTGTAGAGATAATACTGGCATTTGGGATAGAGAGAAAACACAGAAAATTGAACTTTATGTCACAGGAATGAACCTGGGAATAAAAATATTATCTAGAAGTATTTCCTACACTCCATGTTCCTAAATCGTTTCTACCCATGCTAAGCCCCTGGCTAACTTTCTACATTCAGAGCATGTAACGACTAGAGAAGCAGAAAGAAGTCTCTACATTAGAGTGATGTAGTACATACAGGTTTCCACTGTGTTTCCTGAGACATACCTGGTAAGGACACTCTCGAATCTGGTCAATGTAAGGAAGTGTTCAGCATGTAGATCACGGTAGTGCTCAGTGACATTATCATTAGAACCTCCCTGAAAACTCTCTTATAATCTGGTGACCCCTAGCTCCTTCTGTTGTCATGACTGCAACTGCCTCTCAGATTTTCCTTCAATACCTCTAAGGTTTCCTATTTGGCCTAATTCAGAGACAATTTGGAAGTGAGAAAAAAGAGGATGAAGGATATGAAATGGAGAGAAGGAAGCTGGCCATCTGTCTTGGTATAAAAAAACAAGGAAAAATATGTGGTGCTTTGGAAAGCTTAGTATGTCCTTGTTAGGTGTTGAGGGGTAACTCTGAAGAGATAGCCTTTATCTTCGCCTTCCACATAAGGGAATCAGGAGTCGGGAGCCTCTCAGAAGCATCTGGACTTCCCTGTTCTTTTGCTTTCTGGAAGTCAGAGAGTTTATATCATTCATTTCTTTATTCCAAAGCCAAGTGTTGTGAATGGCACAGTTGTATCCCTGACAGGTCATGGACTTTATACTTTTTGTCAAAAAGAGAAAGTTACTAAGGAAGATGGGAAGAACAAGCATTATGTCCTCAGCTCAGAGTAAACTCTTCAATGTTTTGGATACCTATTGTGCAGTTTCTGTCTGATACTTCTATCTGGGAGAGAGAAGTGCTCTAGTTCAGATATCATCATCTTAGTCTTACCATTTGTATTACTCTGACTATCATTGTAGATTTCCAAGTCAATAGGTATAATTAGTTGGCAGTTTACTTTTACTTAATGTCTTTCATTTTTTTGGAATTTTTTTTGCTTTTTTAACTGGATGTTTCTATATTTTCATTTAAAATGTTATTTCCTTTCCCAGTTTCCTGCCTAAAAGATCTTTAACTGGTTACCCTGCCCTTCTACAATAACCCTCCTTATTACCCCTTGACATTACCTTGAACTTGGAGTCAAACCTAGGGAGGACCAAGGACTTCTCCTTCCATTGGTGCCCACGAAGTCCATCCTCTTCCACATATGCAGTTGGAGCCATAGCTCTGTCCATGTACATTCTTTGAATATTGTTCTAGTATCAGAAATCTCTGGTTCATTGGCATTGTTGTTCTTATAGCGTTAAAGCCCTTCAGCTCTTGTAATCTTTTTTTCAAATATAAAAAAAAAGAAGTCCATTTCCAGTTTACTGGTATGCCACTAGCATTCACTTCTGTATTTGTATAATCTAGCTGTGTCTCTCAGGAAATATCTATATTTGACAGAATGCATTTCTTACCTCCATCAATCTTGTGTAGTTTCGGTGGCTGATGTATGTATATGTACTTTTGTTGGCTCCTACAGCTATAATTTTAGCTGGAATTTTAACATGAATTCTGCGCATCTAGGTCAAGACTGTAGAATCCACAAATGGCAACACCAATTAGACTCCATCCTGTTCTTTTGAAACTACTTATATTGAGGCTTCACTGGTCCTCAAGTCATTCCTCTCGCATCCCATCCTCCTATATCTTATGTTTGACTTTAATAACGATCATGGTAAAATATCCAAAACCCTCAAGTATGGCAATGAAACACAGGAAGGTAGATATTGCAGAACTGATATCAAGGGGGACTAGAGAAACGAATTAAATAGTCCATGTGGTACTTTCATTTATTAATGTCTGGTAATTTTTTGATAAAATAAGGATTTGGGAGTGTGTCATTGAAGTATGTATACAGTATTTACACTGTTATGCTCATTCTATAATTGGGCCACTTCTGTTGCCAAAAATCATTGCAGAAATGGAATTGGAAAAAAGAATTTTTGAGTACACATTCAGGAATATTATAAAGTCCCCTACCATGGAATGTAAAATAAGAAAATATAATATAATATTCATTCCATTACAGGACTATAGGGAAAATCCTAGTGTTTGGGAAACTGATAAACCTGAGAAAATTGAACTATAGGCCATAGGAATGGACCTGGGAATAAAATTATTATCCATATTAATCTCCTCCACTCTAGGTTCCTAAATCTTTTCTACCAATGCCTCGTCCCTAGCTATCTTTCACCATTCAGAGCATGTAATCATTAATGAAGCCAAGAGAATTCCCTAGCTTTAGAGACACAGTATGTAAAGTTTTCCACTGTGTCACAGGAGACACTCCTGTAAAGTGCACCCTTGAATCTACTCAACGTTAGTAAAGCAGTTCAGCAGGTAGTCCATGGCAATTGATGTGATATCATCATTAGGCCCTCCCTGAAAAATCCCTTACATCCTGGAGAGCCCCAGCTTCTTCTGTGATGTCAAAAGTGTTGTCGTGTCTTCAACTGCACCTCGGATATTCCTTCAGTACCTCTAGGATTTACCAATTAGCCTTCTGTTCAGAGTAAACAGCCATTTGGAAGGGAGAACAAAGAGGATGAAGATATCAGAGATGGGGAGAAGGAAGCTCGCCTCTGTCTTGGCATAAAAGTAAACAAGAAATATGTGGATCTTGGGAAAACACCCTGGGAAGATGGCTTTAATTCTTTTGTTCTATGGGATCACCAAGCTCATGGAGAAGATGCTGAACATCCTAAAGACCTTTTGCCAGATGGTAAAGTTTCTAGATACCCCTTTTTAGATTTTGATGGTCCTGGGGATTGTATGGCTGATGGTAAATGTTTACCAGAATGAGTGCTAGAGCCAGGTTGATGTTTAGATGCTTTAGAAGACATGAAATTTTTTTATATACTTGGGCTCTTGGCACAAGGTCTACATGATTTTTTTTCGATATGGACTGTCCTTCAGACCTTTGTAAATATTAAAAAATGGTTTTGTATCTTTGAAGTGTAATTTGCACAATGACAAATCACTTTGAGCATAGAGAACACTTTCTGTAGCACTAGAGAGGTGTGAAGAAATTCCCTGAAACCTAGGGCAGATGGTGAACATGCCTTTTCAGTTGAAGGAGGTGTTACTTGAGCATCTTGGGACAATATGGAATGTCCGGCATGCCCTTGTAAGGATTGGCAACTTTCCACAATTCCTAAGTCTTTTTTGAAAATTCGACGTCCCTTTGGACAGATGGAGAAGGTGTGAGACTCACCTGAGGAGTAGTTGTAGCTTTTGGTGTCTCTTTGGCAGTAGAAGATGGCACAAGATCCCTTTTGGCAGAAGGGGGAAGGTTGAAACTGTCTCCCTTAGAGAAGAAATTTCTAAAGACTCCATCAAAAGGATAAAATCTTAACTCTTTGTTTCTAGAAACTCGATGCCTATGGCCCAATTTGGTATACGGAGAATGTCAACTATTTCTCCACAGAGTTGACATGTGAAATAAATCTAATTGGGTAGATGGGGATAGTTGTAAAGCATGCTGTTCAGATGCAGTAGATCCTACGACATCCTTCTCACATGAGGAAGGTCTTAATGTATCGTGTATATATGTGGAAATACTGACTGTGATGTCAGAATGGGGGGAATGTATTAGAGCTACCTCTGAGATGTGACCTCTCCTAGAGAAACAGGGGCATATGTGAGAGGTCTGAGACACTCATGTGCTGATAAGGAGGTTCTAAACATCGTTGTGTAACTGTGTAAGTTCCAAGAAAAATTTCCTCTGCAGGAAAAATGGAAAGAGACTTTCATATTGAAGTATTGAAGTGTCAGGTTCCCTACCCTGCTTGATAGGCAAAACAGGTTCCAAGGCCCCTTCAGGAGATAAGGTAAAATTGAAAGGCTTTTAGGTATTTGGCAGGTGTTCTGGGTCAGTTTGTGGGTATAAAGAAGGACTGGAAACCCTTTGTGCATATTTGGAAGAGTGTGTAGCATCTTCTGTAGTTGGGGAAGATGGCTGATCTTGAGGAGATTAAGAAGTTCCTATAGTCATCTGTGAAGTTTGTGGAGGTCATATCCATTCTTTGCACAAATGGAATCCAAGGAATCCCTTTCCTCAGATGTCGAGGATGCTACAGACACTGGTGTTTGCATATCATGTTCCCCTACTCCTCGTTCATATATGGCTGGATCCATAACCTTCTCTACAGATGCAATATGTCCTAGAACATCTTTTGTACATGTGTTGCATCCACAAGCCATTTCTAAATATGTGGCTGTGGGTAGAACTCCTTTTGTAGATGTTTCTTGTCCTGCAGTCTCTTTTTGAGATAGAGTACTACTCAGAGAATCATGCTCAGTTTTGGGAAATTCTAGCATCTCTGATGTACATGTGGAAAATTTTGGAGCCCCTCTTTTCAGGACAGAATGACATAGAGTCCCCTGAGGAGGAAGTGTATGTTTTATCTTCTCTGTACATTGTATCAATATGGACTCTGCATGACTCATTGACAGTGTGTTATGATAAACTTCTCTCTTTTGGGCCTGATGACAAGTCAGGAGGGTACTTTTTGGTGGTAGAGGATATTTGAATATTTCTCTGTTTTATAGGGACATTGGAAGTACTGGGGGAGATGGTGAGGTTGCTAGATCATATTTTTTATGTGAAGAAGGCACAAGAGTTCCTTATGTGGACTCACAATTTTCTAACATATCTTGTGTGGGTGTGGAACTCTCAAGAGCCCTTTCAAAAACTGGCAATCATTCTTGATCTAATGGTGTACATGCAGAAAGTTTTGTCTTTGCTTGGGCTGTTATGTGTGTTATGAGGTTGACTTGAGGATTTATGACTGTATTTTGCCCCCCTTGGATCATAAGTGATGATTTAAGTCCTTTTTTAATAGTAGAGGACTTTGAAGTTCCTCTTGGATTAATAGGGATTTCAGAAATCCCCGTTGTCAGCAGAATCAGTTTTCAACTCATTTTACCTGAAGCAGATTGCATAAGGCACTTTGGTGGAGATGGGGGACATTTTGAGTGTCTTTGTGAGTGGACATAGCTCTCTGCCAAGCTTTGGCAGTTGGCGAAGGTATTAAAGTCTCGTGTTGACTCCTCCATTGTTGGTGGGATTGCAGACTGGTACAACCATTATGGAACTCAGTCCGGAGGTTCCTCAGAAAATTGGACATTGAACTGCCTGAGGATCCAGCTATACCTCTTTTGGGCATATACCCAAAAGATACCCCAGCATATAAAAAAGACATGTGCTCCACTATGTTCATAGCAGCCTTATTTATAATAGCCAGAAGCTGGAAAGAACCCAGATGCCCTTCAACAGAGGAATGGATACAGAAAATGTGGTACATCTACACAATGGAATATTTCTCAGCTATCAAAAACAATGACTTTACGAAATTCATAGGCAAATGGTTGGGACTGGAAAGTATCCTCCTGAGTAAGGTTACCCAATCGCAGAAAAACACACATGGTATGAACTCATTGATAAGTGGCTATTATCCCAAATGCTTGAATTACCCTGGATGCCTAGAACAAATGAAACTCAAGACACATGATGAAAATGTGAATGCTTCATTACTTCTTTAAAAGAAGAACAAGAGTACACTTGGCAGGGAATAGAGAGGCAAAGATTAATACAGAGACAGAAGGAACACCCATTCAGAGCCTGCCCCACATGTGGCCCATACATATACAGCCACCCAATTAGACAAGATGGATGAAGCAAAGAAGTGCAGGCCGTCAGGAGCTGGATGTAGATCGCTCCTGAGAGACACAGCCAGAATACAGCAAACACAGAGGCGAATGCCAGCAGCAAACCACTGAACTGAGAATAAGACCCCTGTTGAAGGAATCAAAGAATGAACTGGAAGAACTTGAAGGGGCTCGGGACCCCATATGTACAACAATGCTAAGCAACCAGAGCTTCCAGGGACTAAGCCACTACCTAAAGACTATACATGGACTGACCCTGGACTCTGTCCCCATAGGTAGCAATGAATATCCTAGTAAGAGCACCAGTGGAATGGGAAGCCCTGGGTCCTGCTCAGACAGAACAGCCAGTGAACTAGATTGTTCGGGGTAGGGTGGCAATGCGGGGAGGATGGAGAGGGGAACACCCAGAAGGAAGGGGAGGTGGAAGGGGGATGTTTGCCTGGAAACCGGAAAGGGAATAACACTGGAAATGTATATAAGAAATACTCAAGTTAATAAAAAAAAATATAAGCTCGTGTTGAAAGGGGGCAGGACTTAATACATTTGTGGAATATGGAAATCAATGAGATTACCTTTTAAGCAGAAGATTTGCAGACCTCTTTATTTGATGGGACCTGTTTTACCTCCCCTTGACCAGAGGGGTCTTCTCCAACAGATTTGGAGGAGAATTGGAAAGACTGGAGACATGTAGGATTGGGAATTAAAATTTGAAACTCCTTTGGAAACTCCGTGGGACAGAAGAGTGAGCAATACTGAGACCTCAGATAAGGAGAGACTGCCACCTCTGCCCACCTGTTTCCCACATCCCTAGCCCAAGAGGAAACTGCATAGTGCCTCTGAACACATGTATATAGGAGCAGTCAAGCTGCAGGAGCCCTGCAGTCCAAACTTCATCTGGATCAGAACTACTCCAAACAGCATCCTACACCCAAATCTCCTGTGGGGTTGGTCAGTCTGAGACCATCACAGGGACGGAAACGCCTGAGAACTCTGCTCACATTCCTGACTAAAGAAAAAAACAAAAACAAAAACAAAAAAACAAACAAACAAACAAACAAACACCTAGCTCCATCTGGGCCTCCTGTGCATAGGGAAATAGGAGCAGTAGGATCTGGACGTTTCTGGTTGTGCCTCTCATATAGAGCTGAAAGTCAGCCCGATTTTTCCATATTGGCTGTAAACAAATAATTTTCTGTGCCTTGGAAAGGGTTTAAAATATTTTCATTAACTTTTGATATGAAATTAGTTAGGACTTTGAGAAAAAAGGGGCAGAGAGGCCCTAGAATGTATGTATTTAAAATTCTTTTGCTTTCTAGAGACTAACTTCTTAAGTTCTTTGTATATTTTGGATATTACCCACTACCAGATAAAGGATTGGTAAAAATATTTTCCAAATCTGTTGGTTACAGTTTTGTCCAAATGATGGTGTCTTTAGCCTTACAGAAGCTTTGCTGTTTTATTAGTCCTATTTGTCAATTTTTGAACTTACACTCTACGTCTTTGGTTTTTTGTTCAGGAAATTTTCTCCAGTGCCCTTGTGTTCAAGACTCATTCCCACCTTTTTTTTGTTTTAGTTTGAGTGTTTCTGGTTTGATGTGTAGGTCCTTGATTCACTTGTACTTAAGCTTTGTACATGGCCATAAAAATGGGATAATTTGGATTCTTGTACATGCTGACTTAACAGTTGAACCAGATGATTTTTGGAAAATGCTATGTTTCTTCCTTTGGTTTTAAATCTTTTGCCAAATATCAAATGATAGGTGTGTGGGTTCATTTCTGGGTCTTCAACTCTATTCCACTGGTCTATCCATCTGTCTCTGTACCAATACCGTGCAGTATATATCACTATTGCTCTGTAATTCTGCTTGATTTCAGGGGTGATGATTCCCCCAGAAGTTCTTTTATTGTTGAGGATAGTTTTTGCTATCCTGGCTTTTTCTTATCCCAAATGAATTTGCAAATTGCTCTTTCTATCCCTGTTAAATAAGTGAGTAGGAATTTTGATGGATATCGCATTGAATGTGTACATTTCTTTTGGCAAAATGGTCATCTTTACTATATTAATCCTGTCAATCCATGGGCATGGAAGCTCTTTCTATCTTATGAGATCTTCCTCAATTTCTTTCTTCAGATACTTGAACTTCTTGTCATACAGATCATTCACCTGCTTGGTTAATCTCACACCAAGATATTTTATATTATTTGGAACTATTGTGAAGTGTGTGGTTTCATTATTTTCTTTCTCAGCCTGTTTATCCATTGAGGAGAGGAAGGCTCCTGGTACGTTTGAGTTAATTTTATACCCTGACACTTTGCTGAAGTTATTTTTCAGGTTAAGAAGTTCTCTGGTGGAACTTTTGGGGTCACTTAAGTGTATGCTATCATATCATCTGTAAATAGTGATATTTTGATATCTTCTCTTCCAATTTGTATCCCTTTGACCTCCTTTTGTTGTCTGGTTTCTCTGGCTATGACATGGTGGCCTGTTTTGAATAAGTAGGGAGAGAGTGGGCAGCCTTTTCTAGTCCTGATTTTAGTGAGATTGCTTCAAGTTATTCTCCATTTAGTTCGATATTAGCTAGAGGTTTGCTGTATATTTCTTTCACTATGTTTAGAAATGGGCCTTAAATTCGTGATCTCTCCACGACTTTCATTCTGAAGTTTCATGCCCACCTCGCCCGGCAAGGAAGACAAAACAAGGTTCGATTTTTCTCTACAGCCTTTATGGCAGGACCACCTCTTTGGTGATACAGGGACCTCTAGTGGCAAAAGCACTTGCTTATATACACAACAGGCTGTGGCTATGCTAATTATCCTTCAGGGATTGGCGGAGAATGAATCACCCCACTATCACCCCTGCTACTTTTTCTTCAGGGATTGGCAGCGCATGAATTCCTCATTAGTTTATTACCATCCCATCGAACTGATGCCAGGTGCAAAACCCGCACATGTGCAGTATCGTTGATCACCACAGGAGGGCACCGGATCACCTCATTATCCTATAGCCACCCTGGCAATGGGACAAGCCTGCGCATGCACAATAAATCGTTTGCTACCAGACGGGACTGGATGTAGGCACCATTAATGTTTTACCTCAACACTCCCTACACTGAAGTGTTGTTGAATATTGTCAAATGCTTTCTCAGCATATAATGAAATGGCATGTGTCCTTATCTTTGAGTTTGTTTACATGTTGGATAACATTGACAGTTTTCTGTATATTAAATCATCCCTGCATCCCTGATCATGATGGATGATTGTTTTTTAGGTTCGGTTCGCAAGAATTTAATTGAGTATTTTTGCATCAATATTCATAAAGGAAATGGGTCTGAAGTTCTCTTTCTTTGTTGGGTCTTTGTGTGGTTTAGGTATAAGAGTAATTTTGGCTTCATAGAAGCAATTTGATAGTACTCAATTTCAATTTTGTATACTAGTTTGCACAATATTTGTATGAAGTCTTCTATGAATGTTTAATGAGATTCTGCCCTGAACCCATCTGGAACTGGGTTCTTTTTGTTTGGGAGATCTTTAATAACTGCTTCTATTTTTTTAGGATTTATGGGGTGTTGAGATAGTTTATTTGATCCTGATTTAACCTTGCTACCTGGTATTTGTCTAGAAAATTCTCCATTTCCTCCAGATTTTTCCAGTTTTCTGTATATAGACTTTTATAGTGGAATCTCCTGATTTTTGGAATTTCTTCAGATTCTGTTGTTGTGTATCCCTTTTCATTTCTGATTTTGTTAATTTGGATACATTCTCTGTGACCATGGGTTAGTCTGGCTAAGGGGTTATATATCTTCTTGTTTTTCTCAAAGAAACAGCTTCTGCTGTTTTTGATTCTTTGTAAAGTCCCTTTTGTTTATACTTGGTTCATTTCAGCCCTGAGTTTGATTATCTCTTGCCTTCTACACCTCTTGGATTCACTTATTTCTTTTTGTTCTAGAGCTTTTACGTGTGCTGACAAGCTGCTGATATAGGCTCTCTCCTGTTTCTTCTCCCAAGCATTCAGAGCTATAAGTTTTCCTGTTACCACTGCTTTCATTGTGTGACATATGTTTGGAAATGTTGTATCTTCATTTTCATTAAGTTCTAAGAAGTCTTTAATTTCTTTCTTATTTCTTCCTTAAGTTGTCATAGAGTAGAGAATTGTTCAATTTCCACGTATACGTGAGTTTTCTGTCATCATTGTTATTGTTGAAGATCAGTTTTTCTGTGTGGTGATCTGATAGAATGCATGGGATTTTTTCTATCTTCTTGCATATGTTGAGGCCTGTTGAGTGACCGATTATATGGTAAATTCTGGAGAAGGTTCAATGAGGTTCTGAAAATAATGTATTTATAGGATGGAATGTTCTATAAATATCTGATAAATTAATTTGGTTCATAACTTCTGTTAGTTTCTCTACATCTCTGTCAAATTTCTGTTTCCATGTTCTCTCCAGTGATGAGAGTGGGGTTTTGAAATCTCCTACTATTATCTATCATGTGAAGTGCAATGTATGCTTTGTACTTTAGTAAGGTTTCTTTTATGAATGCAGGTGCCCTTTCATTTGGAGTATAGATACATATGATTGAGAGTTCATCTTGGTGGATTTTTCCTTTGATGACTATGATGTTATCATCCTCTTTATCCTCCTTAGAAAGTCATGTCCTTCCTTATCTCTTTTTTAAAGACTTTTAGTTGAAAGTCAATTTTATTTGATATTATAATCTAACTTCAGCTTGGTTCTTCAGGCAATTTTCTTGGAAATTTGTTTTCCAGCCATGTACTCTGAGGTAGTATTCATCTTTGTCTCTGAGGTGTGTTTCCTGCCTACAGCAAAATGCTCAATATTCTTTATGTATACATTCTGTAAGTCTGTGTCTTTTCATTGGAGAATTGAGCCCATTGATCTTGAGAGATATTTATTTTTCTAGTTAGAGGTAGAATTATCTTTGTCTCTCTTTTCATTTCCTTGCAAGGAAATAATATCCTTGTTTTTGGTATGATGTATTTTCTCGCCTTGTGTTGGAGTTTTCCATTTATTATCTTTTGTAGGCCTGGATTTGCTGAAAGAGATTGCATACATTTGGTTTTGTCATGGTATATCTTGGTTTCTCTGTCTATGTTACTTGACATTGTTACTGGATTCAATACCCTGCTCTGTCGATTTTGCTCTCATAGGGACTATTTGATATCTGTCCAGGATATTCTCACTTTCATAGTCTCTGGTGAGAAGTCTGGTGTAATTCTTATAGGTCTCACAATATATGTCACTTGGAACTTTTGCTTGCTGCTATTAATATTCTTTCTCTGTTTTGCACATTTCGTGTTTTGACTATTTTGTGATGGGAGGAATTTCTCTTCTGCTCGAATCTATTTGGAGTTCTGGGGCTTCTTGTTTGTTTATGGGCATCACTTTCAATAGGTTAGGGAAGTTTTCTTTTATAATTTTTTGAAGGTATTTACTGCCCCATTAACTTGGAAGTCATCTCTTTCTTCTATATCTATTAACTCAGGTTTGAACTCTTCATTTTGTCCTGGATTTCCTGTATGTTTTGGTCCAGGAACTTTTTGTTTTTACATTATCTTCATCAGTTGTGTCGATGATTTCTATGGAATCTCCTGCCCCTGAGATTCCTCTTCTATCTCTTGCATTTTGTTGGTGATTCTTGTATCTACGTCTCCTTGTCTCTTCCTGTGTTTTTCTATCTCCATCTTTGTCAACTTTTTGCTTTTTTTTATTATTTCTATTTCTATTTTCAAGTCGTTCACCTGTTTCGTCATGTTTCCTGCAATTCTTTCATTGATGTTTGTGTTTCCTCTGGAAGGGCTTCTACTTGTTCACTTGTGTTTTCCTGCATTTTACTGAAGGAATTCTTTAGGTTTCTCTCAAAGTCCTCCATCATTACCAACAAATGTGATTTTAAATCTAAATCTTGCTTTTCTGGTGTGTTTAAATATCCAGTATTTTCTTAGGTGGGATAACTGGGCTCTGCTGATGCCAAATAGTATTGGTTTTTGTTACTTAGATTTCAAGCTTGCCCCTGGTGTTCGTTTGTCTTGCTGCTTCTGAGAGTGACTTACCCTGGTGTAGCCCTCTGTGTCAGCACTGTTGTAGAACTCTTTTCTTGTTTTCTTTCAGCCTTACCTGCGAACAGGTGTTCTGTTCCCATATGTGTAGGCACTCCTGGAGACCTTCTTCCAGCTCTAGGAACAGGCAGAAATCAAATGATCATGACCTTGATTTTTCCTGTATGTCCTTGCCCTCCATGGGTAAAGTTGGCACTGTGCGAAACCCTCTTGGGCCTTTATGGTGGAAGGCCCTCTGACTTCTCAGGAATATCCACACTCCTGAGGGTCCAGCACTCTCTGCTATGGGATTGAATACAGAGAACTGTTTGGCCATTCAGTGTAGTCTTCGGTGCGGACCGGAATCGTGGGTACCAGAGGCTGACCGTTCCTATATCCCAGTGTCCAGAAGCACTGCTCAATTTCTCCTTGCATCAGTGATGAGGGCAGAGGTACGCATGTGTCAATCTTACCTGCAGCCTCAGGATTTCCTGCAAATTATTTTTATTGCAAAAATTTAAATGTAAATATGACATTCTGGTTCTTGAGTTGGTTTTCTGGAATTTTAACTGGAAGAGGAAAGGCCTCACTCTCTAGCTAGAGAGCTACCTATACAAATACAGAAATTACTAATGAAAAGGAAATTTCTTTAAAAATATTTCAAATTATAAAAGTATTCCTTTTCTGTGTTAGCTGTGGGAAGGTTGTTTATTTGTTTTTGTTTGTTTGTTTGTTTTAATTGAATATGGAGAAATATGTACAATACATCAAAATAAGTGTGAAATGCCTAACAATAGAATACTCTTCATTCCAGCAATTTTTCTACAAGAGCAGAGTCCACTGAGTGGTCAGTACAATAGACCTCCTGCTTCATAATTGTCAGAGCTTTAAGTCTGTCTCATGTTCTCTCCACTTGGATTTTTATAAATTTTTCATGAATGGGTGCAGATCTAATCTAATAGATCTAATAATCTAGTATACCTAACTATGTCGTCTACCCCTTGAGAAAATTTTGTATTGTTTTGCTTTTTGTTGTTGTTGTTGTTGTTCGGGGAGCTGTGTTTTTCATTCTCCACAATAGAAAATTAATCTAGTGATCAATTAGTGAATAGAAATGAAAATTATCTGTTGTGTTGAGAAATTTCCCAAAATAGAGTTTACACAAAGGTAAGTCTAAAATGTTTGTGGTACACATGCACACATGCTCATGTCCCATGTAGCTGACAAACATTCAATACCAGATCAAATTAAGTGATTTGGGAAATTAACTTAAATTACACAGAAGCAAACTCATAGGGAATACATTTTTTACTTAGCTGCATTTATAAGTTACCAAATGGTTGAAAAGGATGTAAATAAATACTGTTATCCTTCATTGTTGTTTATACTAACATTTTAATTCATGTACAATCTCTAAGTGCTCTTTCTCTATTGTGTTTCTCTGTGTGTCTCTCTCTGCATGAATATATAGGCACACATGTGTATGTGGCATACAAGTGTGTATGTGTGTGTGTGTGTGTATGTGTGTGCATGTTGGTGTGTGTCTTATATTGTATTTATGAACATAGGTAACATGTTTATTTCTTTATAATTGGGAAATACTGAAACCCACATTTGATTTGTGGATTAACCATGTGCTGATCTACTCACATACCTCTGACATTTCATTATATCAAGTGAATAGAGAGAGAGCCTAACAGGCTGTTGATATCTCCTATTCTACTCTTGTCAGGTAAAAGTGGTATATTTTTGGCAAGAAATCCCAAACTTCAGCAAAGGCATATACACCCATCAAAACAGGAAAGGTCATCTTATTTGAAGGGGAAAGTTATCAGACTGTGAGAAAAATGATTTTGCCTCATCTCCAATATTTGAGGGATATGAGACTGAACTTCAGAAGATATAACAGGAAGGGACAGGCAGAATCACTAAGGAGCCACAGTAAACTGAACACTGGAGCTTCTCATTACATGAGAGCTCATGGAATGGTAAGGATGGTAAACATAATGATAAGAACTTTGCAGTACATAATCTGACTCCATATAAGACTACAATGTGAAGAAGATGTGAAGTAGTCACCAACACAGTGCTAACAGCTGTGAAAAACAGATAACATTTACATTGTGAAAAACAGATAACAGCTAACATATTGAAGGATGAAGCATGAAGAGTTATGTTCCTGTTTGGTTTATCCTTCTTCTCTTTCATGGCTCAGCTTACACTTCTTAAGATGTGTTTCTCTCCACACCATTATTTTGCAGACATTGAGATGTTCCATACCTTTAATTCTATGTATGTGAACCAGTAATCATTTATTTATCCAATGATTATTTGATTTTAATTTATCTTCAAAAATGATGAGTCTTGAAGAAATGATACTTTTAATGTGTGGGTTTGAATATTCATAAAAACAATCAGAGAATAATCTGGACCCAACACACACACACACACACACACACACACACACACACACACACACACACACAGAGTGGTAGGAGAGAATAGCCTTTGGCATCAGGAAAGCATAAAGATGAGAGGGTTGATTAGTTTTTCTGCATAACATTGATGACTAGTTAATGATAAGAATGGGTAAAATATTGAGATACACTCAAGGTTTTCTTTTCCTTCATTTGAATGATAGCTTGTGAAAGTGTACTTAGACCCACGGTAAACCTTTTGCATGAACTACATTATTGCCAGGACTACAAGTTTCCACCATCTATCGTAAGTATTAGAACACTTGGCTCAATGGTTAGCACACTTTGGAAAATCCCTTGGTGTTAAGAGAGAAAGTATTAGATATGAAATTCTGTGAGAATAAATCTTTTCTAAGCTTTGATATTTGTGACTGCAGACAAAGACTTTGACTCTGATGTAACTGAGGCTCTAAAAGTATGAAAAAATTAATATCTCTCATGTGCAAGAATCCTTCTAATGGCTTACTGCTCTGTCTTGCAAAAGATGAGTGTCAAGTGTGTCAGTTGCTATTTGTGTCAGGAGAAGGGCTTGTCTGTCAAATGCTTTGCAATTGCCAAATTCTCTGAGGTCCCTGGAGAATGCTTCCTCCTGTTCACCTTCATCCTGTTCTCATTGCCTTATCTATCTGCACCAGTCCATCTCTACACACCCCCAGGTGCTTCTTTCTGGTGAACTTATGTATCCTGGAAAATGGCTACATGGACTCTGTCCTACCCAAGATGTGGAGTACTTTGGAATTGAGATCCAAGGGCTCTCTCAGGGGGGATGTATCATAGAGATATTTTCCTCCACACTTTTTGGTATAACTGAGTGCTGCCTATTGGCAGTCATGTCCTCTGGCCACAGTGTGGCCCAGATTCACTATGCAATCCAAATGAGTCATGGTGTATGTGTCCATTTTCAATTATTTCATGGGGATTAGGTTGCCTTGTAGGGTTGGGACAAAATTACTTGAGGTCCAAATCTAAGCACCCACCAGTAGTTGATAAACTCTTGGTCTACACAGCAGTGACAACCATGTTGAACCACATCGTCTATAGCATAAGGAACCAAGAAGTCAAGGAAGCACTGGGAAGAACTCTGGGTTTGAAGAAAGTTGATAATAATTAGGTGCATAGTCTTTGAAAGGAAGAATACAAAACACTGTGCTCTTTCTGGCTGTCTTGAAACAATCTTTAAGAAACATAACTTTGTTTTAGAGTGTTCTCTATATTCACCACCATTCTAAATTGCAAACAATGGTAAAGTTTGCTTGCTATTAAATAACTTTAGTAGATTAGTCCAGTACTTAAAGATTTTGATATGGGCAGAGTTTAAAGCACATGCTAATGTCTCAGGGGCCTTGAAAGTCCTCTGTATCCTTTCTTAGGTATTGGGAGATCTTCCAAGAATTACTTCTAAGTGATCTCAGCTCATTATGCTACAATTCCATATTCCTCAGTACATGTAAATTCATCGCATTGGACTGCAACTGCTAAGTAGTTTTCAGGTCAGTAAATTGTTAGCCTCTGCTTTTTGTGCCATTAGGTCAGTCCACATGTCAGATTTGGGCACCCAGGGCCTATGATTTTGGAACATGAGTAATCTTTCGTCCCTTTTATCATTTCTAACAGAGTAGTGGAAAAGAATTTCAGCCAGATGATTCTCAAAATCAACATCCTTATTTCAGATGAACACATACACACACATACACACACACACATACACACACACACACACACACACACACACACACACTGGCATTCATCCACACATTATACAGGGAATTAACTGGGTTTACAAGTGAGAGAATGCTAATATAGAAGGTCAGCTAGTGTCAGATAATTAGATTCTGGTTGTTATTCTGAAATAAAATAAAATAAAATTAAGTTGAATTAGAATAGTGTATAAGGAAAGAAAAATAGAATTCCTTTTAAGTGTGCAGAAAATATGGTAGACTTTAAAATATAAATTACAATGACACTAAAACTAGAGTATTATTTTAGGCATGAATCGCCCAAATAGAAAGACAATGATAGGATTCTCCTCAGACTCATTGTTCTCAGTCTAATTACAAGCAGTAAGGACCATTGAGGCCAGAGCGTTGGAAAAAAATTACCGAGAAGCTGAAAACAAAGTCGAAAGTTTTGAAGAGACACACAATCTTTCCAAAGTCTTTAAGTAATTCTCCTATAACTTCCATTACTGTAAAAGGAAATACAAAAGAAAAATACATTAAAATATTTTAACTATAAAAGGAAAATAATTTGAAATAATTTCATTGCTCCTTACTTTGGTGTTATTAAGATGCCAGTCATCCACCTAATGCTGAACTTAGATGAACAAAGCAGGAAACACTTTTTGGTATCTGTGCCAAGTACATACAATCTCGACCTAAAAGAGAAAAAACACTAGGCAAATCCAAATTCAGAGACATTCTACCAAAGTAATTATTTCACTTAAATTTGTGGTCATAGAAGATAAAAATAGTAATGAATTATCAGAGAATAGAATAACCAAAGATATGTAATAATTAAGATTTAACTGGATTTCTGAATTTTATAGGGCATAGAACATGTACAGAAGTAGAACCATTGTTTTTATGATTTGGTCAACCTACTGTGGTATTTGTAATATATTAATGTTTTTCAATTATCTGATTTGGGAGAATTACTCATTAGATGGATTATGGAATATAAAATTGAGGAATTGTGGTACGATAAAAAACAGCACTGTTTCCTATCAACTAAATTTGATGTTCCTGTATATTTTGACTACAGCTTTATTTTTTGTATTTATTCATTTTATTAATTTATGTCTCAAACACTGCCCTCCTTCCTGTTTTTCCACACAAAGTCCCTTACCTCAAACCCCATCCTTTCTGATTTCTCCTTTTAAAAAGAGAAAACAACGGTAGATATAAGGCATGTTTAGTCCCTGAATAGCTGTTTATTTGCCCATGTATTTGAAAATCTATAACACTGATAGTACAGACATCAGGAAATAGTTTCAAAAATGATCTTCAAAATTTAATATTCTCCAGTTATCAGCTATCAGCTATCAGCTTGACAATACTGGAAGAATCCCAGAACATAAATATCCTTGTTATATACATAGAGAAAAATGATCAAGAAGAAAAACGGATAGCAACCTTCTGGATTCAACATAAGAGAGCCTCAGTTCCTGTAATGTATTCTGCTTGATTTTACAGAGATTATTGTCTAATACCTGGAAATGAACACCTACAAAATCCAACTAAAAACTAACCACAAACTGCTATATTTATAAAAGCTAAACAAATATGTGGAAAGTATTTTTCAGCTACATATGAGAACACTCTGTTTATTAATTTATATATTAATAAAATTTAAATTTTATTACTGCAAATTTTTACTGCAATTTTTTAAATAAATAGATTTTGGTGATTAAGGAGATTGTTAACTTTTTCTGGGTTAGAGTGTAATATGGATCAGTAAAATGTTTATTTGACTGTGATTATCACTTTGAATATTCTCGTAAATCAAAGTATGTCAACCAGGAACTGCTCTTCTGTTTTTGTACTGTTTGTTGTTCATATGTAAGTGTTTTACCTGCTTGTATATGTGTGCACCATATGCATGCGTTGTGCCCAGGAAGTTTAAGAGATTGTGAGATCCATGGTGCTGAAATTATAGCCACTTGTGAGCTGTAACATGGGAGCTGGGGAGTGGCCCCGGATTCTCTAGAAGAACAGATAGTGCTATTAATCTCTGAATCATTTCTTCATCTTCAGAAAGTGCCATTTTTGTAAATATAGTGCATAAGCTGACCTGTATTCTGCATACACCACTGTTTTCTCACATGTGATAGTGTAATATTATACACAGAAACCCCCATACCTTCACACACACACACACACACACACACACACACACACACATATATATATATATATATATATATATATATATATATACTCACGCATACACACAAATACACACACACAAACACACACAATTGTTTCTTCAAGTAGACTTAGTTATTTTCATAGTTATTTGTTTATTTATTCATTTTACATGCAGCACACTGCCCTCCCCCAGTTCACACTTCTCAAAATCTTTCTCCAAGCCTTTTCTTCTCAGAGGACATTGGGACCCCACAAGGTTATCCCCTCATGATGCATATCCAGGCTCTGTGATGCTAATCACATCCTCTGCTACTGAGGCCAGACTAAGAAGCCTAGATGGATAGGGGTGGGGAGGTAGAGATCATATCCTGAAAGAGGCATAGAGCTGGGGTAAGAGAGATACCCATGAATAATTGGGTGTGTCCTTAGCTGAGACTCACAGCGTCAGTGATATCTATCTGAAGAGCCCTCCTCCTGTAGCCAGACAGCAACCAAAATGGAGTGATAGAGACACTAATTTTGACCCAAAATTTATTCTGACCACAAGAAATACAGGGACTGTGCATAGAGCACAGAGTGTGGAATGGTCAACCAATGGTTAGTACAGATTGAGACGTCTTCCATGGATCAGCACTGACACTATTAATGACACTCTGTTATGCTTGCAGAAAGGAGTCTAGCCTGACTTCCCTCTCAGAGACTCCACTAAGCCACTCACTCAGACAGATGCAGAAACCCACTCGTCAAACCACGGGTGGAGCTTGGGGACTCTGATGGAAGAACAGAATGAAAAGGATTATGGCCTCTAAGGACATAGGCACTCCACAGGCTTTGTCTTCATGCGGGAACCGAACAACTAGAATTGGACTTTCCAAAACATGTTGTCTTTAGATGGGATAACTGTTTCTTTAAAATTCATTTATTTATTTACTCATTTTACATCCCAAAATCGGTGCTCCATCTTCATGGAATGTCCACACACATTGTCGAGGACACCTGTAAAAAGACAAATCTCCACATTTGCCACCTATGTCCTGGGGGCTCAGGTTCAGTCCACGTTCACTCCCTGATTGGTGGTTCAGTCTTTGGCAGACCCCAATAGTCGCTGTGAGTAGACTCTATTGGTCTTCCTGTGGAGTCCCTCATATCATCTGGGCCTCAATTCTTCACCTGTTTTTTTTTTTTTTTCAAAAGACTCCCCAAGCTTCAGCTAATGTTTTGTGTTGAATCTTTACACTTGTTTCTCTCAGCTTTTGGGTGGAATCTCTCAGAGGACAGTTATGCTAGGATTCTGTCTGCAAGCACGATACAGTATCTTTAGTAGTGTCAGAGATTGGTGCTTGCCAATGGGATAGGTCTCAATCTGTGCTAACCATTGGTTGGACGTTCCTTCCATGTCTGCTCTATCTATCTTTGTCTCTGATAATCTTGTAGGCTGTGTTCATTTTGGATTGAAGGTTTTGTGGGTGTATTTTTTTTCTTTTTCACATCACTGGGAGTCATGCCTGGCTACAGAAGTGGCAAATTAAGGATCTGTATCCCCACTGCTAGAGTCACACCAATAGACATCTTGGTTATTCGCCTTTCCCAGGTCTCTGGCACTTCCTAGAGATGCCCACTCCACACTTCTGATTTCCATTCCCTCTTCCCTGCATTCCCTATACCTAATTCCTCCAAACCAACTGTACCTAATTCCTCCTACCCATTCCCTTCTCTCCTCCCCTCCCATTCAGTTTCCTCCCTCCCTCCATCCGCCTCAATATCTATTCTGCTAAATCCATTTTAAAGTCAATATTTAGGAAAATACACTGAGTAAGTATAGGAAGCATCCCATAAGGAATTGTGGTGGATGTTTAGGCAAGATATGAACATATTAAATTTTATAGAGGCAACAATTACTACATATATTGTGAGAAAAGAAACTGTCTTTATTACTTCCAACATGAAGGAAAACCATTTCTATATTCTATTAAGTTATACAAGGGAATGAGTTAAAAGTGTTACACACATCACACAACTTTATTACTCTCTTACTTTGAAAGCTCTCTTATTGCAAATATTTGCCCAATGAAAAGTACAAAGGTTTAAACTCATGTGAGTGTACTTTGTTGTAAAGTTATATATATATATATATATATATATATATTGATGACAACAGTCAAACAGTCATCTCAGATTCACAGGGGATAAATACATCAGGGAGTTCTCTATTACCTTACCTGTCTTCTTTCCTTTATTCCTCATGAAGACTCACCTCATTTACAGCCCCTGCTGTGAGAGATCGATCATAAAATGCCTGAGAGTCTACAACCCAAAATACATTGATAGAAAAGATAAAAGACAACATCTCCAACTAGTATACACATTCGAAACGTTCGTGTAGATCTTGAAAAAAATGCAGAGCACAAACACACATCCTAGGATATTACCACATATAGGAAACGGTAGCTGTAGGAAGCATTCTCAGGGGATTTTAAACATCTGCACCTAAGACCAAAACTGCCTCCGTGAACATCAAGATTTATTCCTTTGGAAAGAAACTCAGTTTGTCTCTAGACATTCGTGTTATCTGTCCATCACTAGAGCGATAGCCATGCTTTATGAATGTGTACAGATAAACACATACCGGTTCTCATGTCTTCAAAGAATATCAAGAAGAACCTGAAAGAGAATATAAAATGTTCTAGAGATGAAATAGGGGAATTTAAGTTAGCCAGCATACATATGTTGTTAAAATTTTCTGACTACTATTATTTAATAATTTTGACTTATCCTGCTATGCATGAAAAGATGATTATTTAATGTCTACCAATCCCCAAAGCCTGAAAAATTGTGAAAAACTGTCTTATTTCTCCCTAACTTGGATTTTGGTCACGAACCTTTCCATTGCTTGTCTAAATTCTGTTTCTCAAATAGATCAGAGGATTACGTGAGGGTGTCACTCTCATGTAGAAGACCAAGGAACTTTCTGTACTTGCATGTATTTGCTATTGGGAATATGTAAATAAAACTTTCAGTTTCAAGAACCAAAACATGGCCGTTCAATGGGACCCACATGAAACAAAATCTTCCTGCCATCAGTGAACATTAGCACACTGGTAACAGCACAAACAATAATATAATGGAATAATTCTGGAATAATAATAATAATAATAATAATAATAATAATAATAATAATAATAAAAGTAATAGTAATATACAATGATGATGATGATGATGATGTTGTTGTTGTGTGTTGATGATGATGATGATAATGATAATGATAATAATAATAATAATAATAATAATAATAATAATAATAATAGTAATATACAATGATGATGATGATGTTGTTGTTGTTGTGTTGTTGATGATGATGATGATGATAATGATAATAATAATAATAATAATAATAATAATAATAATAATAATAATAGAATAATCCCCTCAAGGGATCACAGACTAAGGAAAGTAAATCTTGAGATGTGTTTTTCAAGGTTTACTGTATCGATGAAAGCAATTTTCACTAGGACAGACTCCTCATAAATGAAAATCCCTCAACCTGTCATCACTTCAGAGAGAGAGTTGAGAACCAGGGTGGTCTTTTCTTCAGAATAGAGAAAGATTTGCCAACCTTCAAAAAGAAAAGCAATCCAGACAGTCTTGTGAGGATCGTTAGCTTGTGCATGACTAACACACACACACACACACATAAACAAACACACACAAACACACATGCACACACACACACTTGCAAACAAACATACACAGACACACACACATACAAAAAGACACACACAGAGAGGCACAGACAGACAAACAGACAGACACACACTTAGAGACACACACACACAGAGACACATAGAGACACACACATACACACATACACACACAGACACACACATACAAACATGCACACACATAAAAATACACACACAGACACAAACATATACACACATATACACACAAACATACAGAGAGACACACACAGACACACACACATACAAACACTCATACACATAAAAATACACACCCACAGACACACACACACAGACACACACATATACACACACATACACACACACATACACACAGAGAGTCTCATAAAGACACACACACATACAAACACTCACACATAAAAATACACACACAAACACACAGACACACAGACACACAGACACACACACACACACACACACACACACACACACACATCTCTGATGTATGCTTCCTAGAGTGTCCAGGTGCAAAAGGATGAAGCGGCCTCTGGAACCAGTCGCTCAACAGAATATTGGTCAGCCTGCAAGTGAGTTGGGGGTTGCTACAAGGTATTCAGTGTCACAACTCTGTTAGAAGGTATTCAGGGACACGCTGTGTGCATATATTTTACTCAGGTTGAACAAGACCTAGAGAAATCTTGGAGAGGAGGAAGGGGTTTTCAGGTGCATTTACATCGAGGGAGGCTTAAGATACCAGGAAGGCCTCATTTCCTTGAGCTTTTATAATCTCTGTCCCAGCATCGGTCTGTTGTTCAGGGATCACCATTTGACTTCCTCAGAAACCGTCTCTACTGAATGTGCCCCGTCCCCAACCCTGAGGACCTACTTGCTTGATTTAAAAAATTGAAGGTTTGGACTCTGCGTTCTCTATCAGATTAAATACTCAGGAGGTTTCCCCCAACTGCCATGAATAAACCAGTGCATCCTTCCAATTCTGCATTAACCCGTATGTCCCCTAATTCTGGCCGGTTCTCCCTGCACCGTGCTATCCCTCCATCGTCCCCACCTAACTTCAGCTCCTGTCTACAGAGGTCCGCACTCACCCACAGAATCTGCTCCAGTTTTCCTTTCAGAGAGGTCGATGCTTTCCCCCTCACGGGCCTTCTCCTTTCCTGTGTCCTCTCTGATCTTGTGGATTGTAGATAGAATTAGGTTTATCTCACAGTTTATACCATGCATAGGAAAAATTATGCCATGTTTGTGTCTCTAGGTCTCATTTCCCCCTCGGGCTGTTTTTTTTTTTTAAATCTAGTTTCATCTATTTTCCCTGAAGCTTCATGATATCATGCCCCCAACACTTTGATATCATTCCCCAACACGCATGATGTCATGACCCACTCCCAGTATGTCATGCCCTACCTCAACGATGTCCTGCCCCACCTCCATGATGTCATGCCCCAGTCCCCGTGATGTCATGCCTGCGAACATTGCTAGAATGTTGTATCTATTCACCAGGTAACATTCTGAATGCTGCCCTGGCACCACACTCCTCCAGGCTCCCACCATTTTCAGTCCCTCCCTCTATACTGTCCCCTTCTTCTCTGAGAGAGTGGAGAACCCCTCTGGGTGCACCCTCTCCCCTGGCACATCAAGTCTCTGCAGGACTAGATTCATCGTCTCCCACCAGGTCCTGAAAACGCAGCCCGGGTAGGAGAACAGGATCCACAGACAGGCGACGGGTTTAGTGACCCCACGTGAAGACCATTGTGCTCCTCTGCCTCTCTCAGCTCTTCAGTGAGACTCACTGAGCTCCATCGGATATTTGGCCGTGCGCCTCTGCTTCTGTGTCAGTTGGCTTCTCGGTGGAGCCTTGCAGAGGACAATAATGCTACCCACCCTTCTGTAAACATAAGAAAGGGCCATTAATAATTTTAGGGTTTGCCGTATGCCCATAGGATAAGACTCCCATTCATCCACTTATCCTTTGGACATTCCCTCATTTCCTCTTCCATCTCCGTCCCTGTGTCCCTTATAGAGAGGACAAATCCTGGGTCAAAATTTTGGGAGTGGGTTTGTGTCCTTATCATTCCACCTTGAGTCCTCTGTGGGTACGGAAAGTGACCATTTCAGTATCTGTATCCCCACTGCTATGAGTCTCAGCTAAAGTCACCCTCATGGATGGCGAGGTAGCCTCACCCATCCCAGATTGCTGGCAAAGCATAGAGATAGCGCCCACCCTGGACAGTCACTGATTTCAGTCTATTCTCTTGGCCCTCTGTCCCTCTTGCCCGTCTCTTCCAAGAAATGATTCTCAAACCCCATATCCCTTCCCATCCCCTCAGCCACCCAATCCTTTCCTTCCATCTGCCTCCTCTCCTTATTTTATTCCTCCTTCTGTGTGGATTTCAAGCATTTTCTTCGGCCTTTCATCTTGTTTAGCCTCTTTGTTTCCATAGATAATAGTCTGTGAATTCTATACTTTATGGCTTATACCCTCTTTTAAGTGAATATCTACAAGTTATTTTGGGTCTCAGTTACCCCATTCAGAACAATACTTTCTCATTCCATCTACTTGACCGAAGCTTCACAATTTTTCATTGCTGCATAGTATTTCATTGTGTAAATGAACCACATTTTCGGTAGCCTTTCCTTGGTTGAGGAGCATCTGGGTTATTTCTATTTTCTGCTCATTATGAAGAATGCAGCTAGGAACATGATGGAGCACATGCCCTAGTGGTATGGCAGAAGTCTTTTCAGATATAAGGCCAGGAGTAGTATAGCTGAATCTTTTGGAAGAATATTCCGCATTTTCTCAGAGTCCACTGGATAGATATTTAAAGTCATTATACGGAGATGATCTTACACCAGGAAATGGTATTTGTATCCTGATATTTATCTGCTTCCTCAAAGGAGGTTGCCCTTACTACACCTCAATCATGGACTCAGGAGATCGCATATAAATCTCCCCATTTTAACTGTTCAGTAAATGCTAGAACCTATGACAGGTAGCCAGAGGGGAAAGTTGGTACTGGAGTGTTGAGGGTAGGGTTAGATAGAGGGTCAGAAGAGGGTAAAAGAGGTATAGTATTATTACTATATAATAATTTAATATACTAACAATATATTAAACTTAATTATATTTTACCATGATATCAATATATATTAATTTAATATATTAATATAATATATATTAATTATATATTATCATATTGCTGATATATAATTTAATATGTTAATATAATATATTAATATTAATTAGGTTATTATGTTAGAATATGACAATTTAATATATTAATTTATTATAATAATAATTTATATATGTAAACACACACATATACATATATATTATATCTATATCTATCCATCTATCTATATATAATATATATATTGCATGATATGTAACTTCAACGAAGTTAACTCCAAGTGGAGCTCACAAGTTTATGTGAAATGCTGAGGACAGAATAAGTCTTTACAGTTCAGTTTGCTTATATGGAGGATCACTTTGATGGGTTTTCATAGACTTAACCATTCCTACAGCCTCAGGTCCTCCTGAGATGAGCCTACTTGATGGCACTGGTTGGCCGATTCATATGTTCTTGTATTTTTTTTCCTAGCATTTTACCTAGTATTTTTTCCACCAATATTCTTAAGGGAAATTCATCTGAAATTCTTTCTTTGTTGAGTCGTTTTCTGATTTAGGTGTCAGGGCGACTGTGCTGTCATTGAATCAGTTTGGCAATTTTCCTCCTGTTTCTGTGTTTCAGAATAGGTTGAGAATTCTTTGAAAATCTGGAAGGAGTCTGTGCTCAAACAATCTGGCCCTCGGGCTTTTTCAGTGGGGAAACTTTTAATTAATGTTTGTGTCTCTTTAGGTGTTGTAGAGCTATTTACATAGTTTATCTTACCTCAGTTTACCTGTTTTCAGTGTTATCCATCTACACAATCATCCATATCGTTCACAGCTTCTAATTTTGTAGAAAGCCTGCTTTTTGAAGTGAGACCTAAGGATTCTGTGACTTTCATCAGTGTCCATCGATGCGGCTCCCTTTTCATTTCAGATTTTCTTATTTGGATGCTGTCTCACCTCCTAGTACATTATCTATCTTAGGGTTTGTCTGTCTGGTTGATTTTACCAAGGAACCAGCTATTGATTTTGTTGATCTTTGTATTCTCTTTGTTTCTGATGGATCACTTTCACCCCGAGTCTGATCATTTCTTGCTGTCTCCTCCTTTAATATGTATTTGCTTCTTTTTATTCTAGAGTTTTCAAGCGTGCTGGGAAGTTGTTAGTGTGCTGTCTCTCTGGTTTCTTTATGAAAGCTCTCTGTGCTGCATGTGCACATTCCTCTTAGTACTGCTTTCCTTAAGTCCCTTAAGTTTGCAGACGCTGTGTCTTCATTTTCATTGAATTCTAGGAAAGCTTTTTTTTTCATGCCTTCTCTGAACCAGTGGTTCTTAAGTAGAGTGCTGTTTAATTTCCGTGAGTTTATAGACCTTTTGTTATTGTTGAAGTCCAGTTTTAAGCCATGGCAATCTGAGAATATCCAATGGTTAGCGCAGTCTTTCTGTATCTGCTTTGACTTGTTTAGTGAGGGAGAACTTGGTCAGTTTAGAATAAGATTCCATGAGGTACTGAAAAGAGAGTGTGTACTTTTGTGTTCATGTGAAATATTCTGTAGAAATCAGTGAGGTCAGATTAATTGAAACCCGTGTCAGTTATATCTTCTATTTTTATTGTTTTCTTTTTTAGTTTCTGTCTCAATGACCTGCCCTTGGTGAGATGGCACATTGATGTCCCCCACTATAAATGTGTGAGGTTCTATGTGATATTAAAACTTCAGCAATGTTTCTCTCACTAATGTTTCTACTTTTGTCTTTGTCATATAGAGATCCAGAATTGAGATGCCATTTTGGTGGATTTTTCCTCTGAGGCATATGAAGAGTCCTTCCACTTCTCTTTTGATTACTTTTGGTTGAAAGTCTGATTTGCTGGATGTTAGAATAGATACACCATCTTGTTTCTTGTGTACATTTGCTTGGAAACCTTTTTCCAACCCCTTAGTCTGAGGTTGTGTCTATCTCGGTTGCTGAATTACGTTTTTTCAGTGCAACAGGATAGATCCTGTTTTTAAATCCATTGTGTTAGCCTGTGTCCTTTTACTGTTGAGTAGAGGCCATTAATGGTTAAACGTATTAATGAGAAGTCAGATTTATTTCATGCTATTTTGATGTTGCAGTAGCAAGGTTTTATTGTTTGCAAGTTTTTTGGTTTTTGTTTTTTGATTGGGATGTTTGAGTGTGTATGTGAGTATAAGATCTGTTCTGTAGGGTGCAGTGTTTTTTTGTTTGCATGTTTTTGTTTTTGTTTTTTTGGGAATCTGTTAGAGTATGCGTGTGAATATGGGATCCTTCGGTAGGTTATGCAGTGCAATTATTAATTTCTAGAGGGAGGCAGGGATGGTTCAATTTCTGAAAATCTATCAATATAATCCACTATATAATTAAACTGAAAGAAAAAAAATCACATGATAATCTCATTAGATGCTGAAAAAGCTTGCAAAAATATTCCAACTCCCCTTTATGTTAAAAGCATTAGAGCAATCAGGGATACCAGTTCTATGCAGAAACATTATAGAAGCAAGGGACAGAAAACCAGTACCCAACAACAACCTAAATGGAAAGAAACATAAAGCAAATCCATTAAAGTCAAGGACAATGTAAGGCTGCCCACTCTCCCTATTCAGTATAGTATTTGAAATTCTATCCAGGGTAAAAGCATGGTTCAAATTTGGATCTGACATGGAGTATTGCCTGTGAAGGAGGAATGGCACCGAGTTTTAGAACTCCTACGGTATGGCCCACTCTTCAGCACAGCCTCGTTGGACCTTGGTGAGTCATGAACCCAACGAGGGCTTCATGCAGAGTGTCGCTCGGTTATTGCACTCATATCTCTCTTAATCTAAGAAGTGCATGAAAGTCCTCATGGAGTTTCCCACTACTCAGAGGTCAGCACCATTGGCATTTGCAATAATAGTGGTCGAGGTCTTTTAGGAATTGCCTCTGGGGCAGATCAGTACTTCCATCATTGCCCGAAGAATTGTAGAATGGTCAGCGATGACCACCACCCTTAAAATGCATTTGGAAAAATAAAATTGTTCATGAAGCTGGTTAAGATGTTTTCACTACTGACTCTGATGTAAAAAAAAAAAATTACGGAACAAGTTGAAGTTCGGACATCCTGGGACCTTTTAAGGTCAGGGAACAAGAACAATGGTGGCACAAGCTAATGGTGTGACTGTCACAAATACTGGACGGTTATTGACTGATTTCTGTCCCAGGTTTACCTTCTGCTTCCTGATGGGCTTTAATAAGGATTGCCAATCACAGAAGAGCATTCTTATCATTTAAACCAGATATGACATTTTTATACAGATGTTTAGATTTCTGTTTTTCTAAAGATTCTTATAAGAGTACTTTTAAAGATAAATAAACAATATTTAAACATTTCTCTGTAAATTCAAATTGCTTAGGTATAAAGTTACGTTGGCCTTGTGAGGAATTTGTTTTCTTTAGATGTACTATGTACTATTTATTCTAATACAGTATTGGGTATCACATTTTTCAGCACTAAAGAAGAGAAGAAAACTAGAACATGACAACAATTGTGTAATACAATATTCAATAAATTAATGGTCTATAGGGAAAATACTGCCTATTGGGAAAAAGAGAAAACCTAAAAAATTGAACTGTATGTCATAGTAATGAACCTCAGAATAGAATATTATCTAGAAGAATCTCCTAAACTTTATGTTCCTAAATCATTTCTACCCATGCCAAGGCCCTGACTAACTTTCTACATTCAAAGCATGTAACCACTAATGAAAACAAGAGAAGTCTCTAGCTTTAGAGAGATGGAGTATGTAAAGGTTTCCACTGTGTCACAAGAGACACTCCTGGAAAAGGCACTCTGGAAACTGGTCAATATGAGAAAAACTGTTCAGCAGGTAGGAGATGGAGGTTCTCAGTGACATCATCATTAGGCCCTTCCTGAAAAATCTCTTGTAACCTGGAGAGACCAGGCCCCTCTGTGAGGTCACAAGTGTTGATGTGACAGCACCTGCTTCTCAGGTATTCCTTCAGTACCTCTAGGGTTTACTAATTGGCCTGTAATTAAGAGTAAACAGCCATTTTTGAGGGAGAGCAAGGAGGATGAAGGGATCAGAGATGGGGAGAAGGAAGCTGCCTTTCTGTCTTGGTATAAAAAAGAAGAAAAGCATGGTCCATTGGAGAGCTCAGTGAATCCTGGGTAGGTGTTTAGTGGGTTCCCTGAAGAGACAGCCTTGATCTGAGCCTTCCACATATGGAAATCAGGAGATGAGAGCCTCTCAGAAGCATCTGGACTTCCCTGTTCTTATGGATCCTGGAAGTCAGAGAATATATATCATTCATTTCTTTTTCTGAAAGCCAAGTGTTGGGAAGGGCACAGTTATTTCCTGAGAGCTCATGGCTTTTATTCTTTTTCTCAAAAAGAAAAATGTCCTAAGGAATAAGGGATGAACAAGTATTGTATCTTCAGCTCAGAGTAAACTACTCCAGGCTTTGGATCCCTAAAGTGCTGTTTGTGTCAGACACTGATATCTGGGAGACAGAAGTGCTTCTAGTTGAGATTTCATCATTTAGTCTTTCACTAGTATGACTCTAACTACCATTTCCTTACAGTGACCCTTTACATTTCTGAGTCAATACACCTATTATTAGCTAGCAGTTTCTTTTCTTTTATTTCTTCCATTTTTTCATTTTTTAGCAAATTTATTGCTTATTTAATTGGGTATTTCTATATTTACATTTCAAATGCTATTTTATTTCCCAGTTTCTTGTCAATAAGAGCCCTAACTGATTCCCCTACCCTTCTTCTATAACCTCCCATACTGCACCTTGACATTCCCTTGAACTGGGAGTCAAACCTGCGATGGACCAAGTTCTTCTCCTTCCATTGGTGCCCAACAGGGACATCCTCTGTTACATATGCAGTTGGAGCCATAATTCTGTCCATACACAGAATATTGTGTTAGTACCAGAAATCTCTGGTTCTTTGGCATTGTTTTTCTTATGGAGTTAAAATTCCCTTCAGTTCTGTTTGGAGCGATGCTCTTGACTCCCTCCATTGTTGATGATATTATTATGGTTAGAATTAACTATCACTATTTTCATGGAAAATCCACACCTAGCTGCAAAATACTAATACACATTTGGTGGTAAAGAAAAATAATAATATTTTAAACTTGTCCTCCTGACTAATAATATGAAAAACCTGTGAATTTTCTGATATTATGTCAACATCAGCTGATTCCCTGACCACACCAATTTGTATCTTTAGCTAGAGTAAATGTTTCTTACTTAACCCCTCCCTCTGTTATCCCTGTTATGGTATAAATTCAGCCTTGGAGGAAAATAACATTGTCGCCCTGATCTGACTCCTATCTTAACGTCCTTCTTTGCGACCCTTGTACCCAATTCTATTCCAGGCACCCTCATATCTCTCACTTACAGAAGGCACCCAAGGTGTTTCTCTTTGAAGGTGTCCTGGATGAGAAAGCCTTTCCCTGTTAATAGACTGGTTTGTCATCTTTGTTTTGGAAGCCTTTGCTCCCCCTTGGAGCCTTTGCTCCCACCCCCCAAGCCCCCCCCCAAAGCTTTTGCTGAGTGATGGGACAAGCATTCTCCTTTCCTCTTTTGTGACAGGACACAGAGAGTCACTCAGGACACAAAGAATAGGGTTAAAATTTTTAAAAAATCTTAGATTTTGTAAAAATATTTGTCCATAGTTCACCCAGGAGGTAACAATTGATTCAAAAGATAATACCCAGTTAGTGATTGTTTAATGGATGGATTAACCCTTTTACTGAAGTGTACCTTCCATAATGAATTGAAGTTATGTGCACTGTGGGTACAAGGTTGACTCTCCTTGTGTGGATGAGCAATCCCATGTATGTGGATTAAAAAACCTTATACACTCATGCTACCGCAGCGGTCACTTTGTCAATCAGTGCTCCGTGATTGCGCTCCAGAAGTGGTCCACTATGGGGTCTTACAACATTTTGGTGCATCACAGAGACTGTGCTCCCTCCAGACCATAATTGGCTAAGAGATCAGAGGTAAGCTCGAGCAAGTCTGTGTTTTGTGTTCTGTGTTACTTTCTGTTTTGTCTCTTTGTCATGTTTCATCTTTGTTTTATGTTGACTTGTGTTGTCTGCCCCTATTGACTGAAGGGTTTGATTCCCCACTGGAGAAGGTTTAGAGTCCACTTGGTCCTGTAAGCAGACTATGGCTGTGTCAGGTTGACTTGCTTGTTGTCACAGGCCATAGGCCCTAGAACATGCTCTAGGAAGAGAAAGGAATCTAGAGGACACTCTAGAATCCCATTGGGAGGTGGGATCAGATGGTCTGCCTCATCCCAGAAGCAGCTAAGGTTAAGCTGCATTTTGGGCCAGGTACTGAAGGTAACAGGCATCTGTGGAATTCGCTTGTAGAATGCTTTTTCTTGGTATCGTTTGTCTATTTTTTTTCCTTTGGTATTGTCGAGTGTCTTTTTTGGCTTTTGTTTCATTTTTGGACTTGGACTAATGATAGTGTTTGAAATCATTGAACTGTTTGCTTTCTTTCTCAATAAGTTTTACTTGGTCTACTTGGTGCTTAACTTGGAAATAAATTTTTTGAGAGAAATTGTTTTCTGCCAGGGAGCATGCCTTATCTGCTGGCCCTATTGCAAGTGTGAAGTTGGTCTTCAGCATTAAGTCACCTTCCTTGTTAGTCATCATTGACATAGACAGTGCCTTTGATCCTATCACTGCAACAGTTCTTGCCCCTGTGGTCAAAATGCTCCAGGTTGGGGTCAGGGTAGTCCCGAAAATAGTTTCAGAAAGAGTCTGCAGCAGACTGCAAGGAACTTTGTTGAGCCAGACAAAACAGGCTTTACTCTAGGATGACAAGAGTAGAAAGACTTGGCACTGGCTCTTCAGCTTACTCCAACTGGAGGCTGTGGCCAAGGTCAGGATCAATGTTTTATTTTCTATGGCCCTCTAACTCAGTAAGGCGGCTTGGTAAAGGGCTACTACTGCAGTCCTTGGAGGGCTATACTTCTATTAAAGATCAGTACTCCAGTGTTAGTAATCTATTTTTTGGTTATAAGAGTCAGGAAACCCAACACAATCGTGACCACTGCCTCAGGAATGGCGGTAGAAACAGTCCTTAAAACCAATTGCCTGTTACTATTGCTTACTCTCTGATATCTGAGGCTTCAGTCGGATAACACCCCCTTCAATTCTCAAGTGCTATTTTCTCCTGGTCTTTTGGCACAAGGTCATCTAGCATGTCTGACAGCCTGGAAGAAACTACCCCCTTAAAGTAGATGAACCATACAATTATTTTATCAGCCACTTGGCATCTAGCACTCAGGTCTTAACTATCTCTCTATCCTTTTGTTATTAATTCTTACTAGAAGCCTAGTGTCCTTCAGAGGCTGGGTCTCTTGAGAGGCAGAGCCACTGAGCTGACTCTAAGGAGCTGAGCTGAGCTGAGGACAAAGTAGAGAAACAGCTGGTAACAGACCAGCTGCCCCTCTGCTCTCCTTTTTGTTTCACAGGCACAAAGCCTGTGCTCGATTATGGCCTGGCCTTTTTGGCCCAAGAAAGCAGGCTCATTTAGCTGTGTGACTGAATGCTATTTGTCACCTATCGGGTTGTTCCACCCACTCTCACCAGGCCACCCCCTATCATTCTTGCCTGGCCCCTTACCGCTGTTCTTAAGAATTTTATCACCTAAGACACTGTGTTCTATGACTTAAAATATATCCCATCCTGCTAATATGCATGTCCTAGATTCATGTTCTGAAGGTCCTAATTCTAAAACAAGGGGATGGTGCATCCCCCTAAATATTAAATATACCTCCACAGTGTGAAACAAGATTGATATACTTGGGGTCTTAGAATGTTTCAATCAGGTGCTGATACGGAGATCATATTTACTATAAAACTGTTAAAAGAGACAGTGCATTCTTACTGTCCCACTTTTGGGCACTGATCCAAATAAGGAGCCCAGAGAGGCACTGAACATGGTGCAAGGTACGCACAACTTCATCTACAATCTGCACTCCACTGAGAGGACCTGCTTCCACAAAGAACTGCACCACTTCGAGAAGAATTAGAAGCCTACCACCCACTCCAGGACAGCTAAAATATGTATTCTTGAACAATGCAATACCTTTGACTTTTTGGATAATGCAATTATGATTGTTGCAGGAACCCAAATTGTATTGTCTATTTGATTTATTTTGAGAATTTAAAAAATGTTAATCAGCATGTTATTTTTCCTTCTGTGTATCAACACATTATTTTTCAGTTATTGATGCTGTACTTTAATGATATGGGGCTTGCTTATTCCTTATTTGACATACATGGGATACCTATTTATCTCTTTGTCTTTTGCTTATATATTCTGGCCCTTGGACATTGAATCATTTAACCAGCCTTGTTAAGTAACAGGGAGATAATATAACAACAAAATCTATTCACTTATATTATCATAGGCTAACTATCGACGATGCTTTGATGAGGGTCAAACTCACCTACAAATCTCCATCCCCGTCCAGGAAAGGACATTTATGTCCTTCAGTCAAATGAGGCCAACATTCTTTTCTGCCTACTGCCCTGATGCCTTTGATGAAAAACCAAAAAATTCTCACCCCTGCGTGCTGAGCTGGACAATCAGTGATGGATAAGAGAGTGATATATTCATGACTTAAGGGCCTAAGACAGGAGGTCCGACATCAGCTGCTGCCTTATCCCATGATGGGCCCTGGCTTCAAGAGTCTCTTGGCCATGTGACAAACAACACCCCAACCTAAGAGAGACACAGTTTCCAAGGGGTTCATTCCAGGACACGCATGGCCATTGGTCACTTTTACATTTGAATATATACAAGGGGGAGATGTTGGTTGTGATTCCCTAGAAGCCCTCCATTGTAGATGTTATTATTATGGTTACAATTAAGTATGGAAAATCCCCAGCCGGCTGCAGAAGACTAATACAAATTTGGTGGTCAAGAAAATAATAATATTGGGCTGGGGATTTAGCTCAGTGGTAGAGCGCTTACCTAGGAAGCGCAAGGCCATGGGTTCGGTCCCCAGCTCCGAAAAAAAGAACCAAAAAAAAAAAAAAAAAGAAAATAATAATATGATAATGTTGTCCTGCTGATTAATAATATGGCAAACCTGCGAACTCTCTGACATTCTTTCAACATCAGTCCGTGACCAAACAAATCCTGTGTTTTTGCCCTGCGTAAATGTTTCTTTGTTCCCCCTCCCTCTGTTACCCCTTTTATGGAATAAATTCAGCCTTGGAGAAAAATAAATTGACGCCTTGTTCAGACTCTTATCTTGGCATCGTTCTTCGCATTCTTTGTCCCACATTCTCTTCCAGGTACCCTCAGAACCCTCACTTACACAACATTTGTAATCCTTTCTCAAAATCAACCAATAACAGATCAGTTGTCAGGAAACTAGTTTGGCACTAGAATTCACTTCCGTATTTTATATGCTCTAGCTGTGTCTCTCAGGAAAGATCTATATCCGGTACCTGGCAGCATGCATTTCATAGCTTCATCACTCATATCTAGTTTTGATTATATATATATAGATAGATAGATATAGATATAGATATAGATAGAGATAGATAGATATATATATTTGGTGTCTCCTACAGCAATGAGGTTAGGTAGAAATTTAGCATGGATTCTGCGCAATTAGGTCAAGAATTTAGAATCCACAAATGACAATGGCAAATAATCTCACTCCTTTTCTTATGAACCTTTGAAGTTGAGGTTTAACTGGACCTCAAGCCATTTCTCTCACTGCCCATTCTCCTAAGTATGATGCATGGCCTGAAGAAATAATCATGGTAAAATATCCCAAATCATCAAAACTGACATTGGGAACACAGTAGGTAGATATGAGAGAACTGATACTTAATTAGAAATAGAACCACATTCTATAGTCTATGTTGTCCTTTGTTTTATTGATATCTGGTATTTTTTGGATAAAATAAGCATTTGGGAGTTTATCATTCAAAGTAGGTACACAGTATTTACACTGTTATATTCACTCTTTTGCTAAACCCACTTTGTTGACAAAATGATTGAAAAAAATGGAATTGGAAAACAGATTTTTTCATAACATATTCAGGAATATATATATATATAGATATAGATATAGATATAAATATAGATATAGATATAGATATATAGTCCCAAATCAAGGAATATTCAATTGGAAAATGAAATATAATATTCACTCAATGTTAGGTCTGTAGGGTAAATACAGGTCTTTGGGAAACAAAGACAACCTAGTAAATTGAACTGTATTTCATAGGAATGGATCTCATAATAGAATTATGATCCAGAAGAATCTCCTCCATTCTATGTTCCTAGATGTTTTCTACTTATGCCAAGCCCCTGAATAAATTTCTCCATTCAGACCTTGTAATCACTCTTGCAGGAATGTGAAGTATCTAGGCTTAGAGAGATGTAGTACGTACAGGATTCCACTGTGTCACAGGAGACACACCTGCAAATCTCATCCTTTAATCTATTCAATGCAAGGAAAGCTGATCCCCAGGTAGGGAGTTCTTAGTGACATCATCTTTAGGCCCTCCAAGAAAAATGTCTTGTATCCTGGAGAGCCCTAGCTTGTTCTGTGATGTCACAAGTGTTGCTGCTACAGCAACTGCCTCTCCAATATTCCTTCCGTACCTATAGTTGTTGATAATTTGCCGCTAATTCAGAGTAAAGAGCCATTTAGGAGGGAGGACAAAGAGGATGAAGAAATCAGAGATGGGGAAAAGAAAGCTGGCCTTATGTCTTGGTATAAAAAAAGGAAGAAATACATGGATTATGGGAAATCTCAGTGAGTCCTTGGTAGGAGTTGAGTAGATTCACTTAAGACACAGACTTGAACTTAGCCCTCCATATACGGGATTCTCAGAAGAACCTGGACTTCCCTGCTTCTAATGGTTTCTGGAAGTAATGTTTATATCATTAATATCTTTATCCCAAAGGCCAGGTGTTGGGAAGGACACTGTTCTTTTCCTTAGAACTCATCGTTTTTATTCTTTTGCCCAGAAGAAAATGGTCCTAAGAAAGAAGTGAAAAACAAGTATTGTGTCCTCAACTCAGAGTAAACTACTTAATTATGTGGATACATATAGAGCAGTATGTGTCTGATACTGGTATTTAAGAGAGAGAAGTGCTCCAAATTTGGACTTCATAATCTCAATCTTTCCACTAGTATTATTCTGACTATAATTCCCTGACAGGGACCCTCTGGATTACTGAGTCAATAGGTCTGATTAGCTTCTAATTTTCTTTTCTCTTCTTTCTTTCCTTTTTTTTTATTTTTTAGCAAATTTTATACCATTTTTAATTGGGTATTTCTATATTTACATTTCAAATGTTATTTTCTTTCCCAGTTTCTTGTCCATAAGATTCCTAACTGGTCTTCTTACCCTTCTTCTATAACCCCTTAAGTCTGCCTTGACATTCCCTTGAACTAGCAGTAAAAACTAAGGAGAACCAAGGGCTTATCCTGTCACTGATGCCCAACATCGCCATACTCTGCCACATATGCAGTTGGATCCATAGGTCTGTCCATAAACAGTCTTTGAATATTGGTTCAGTACCAGAAAGCTCTGGTGAGTTGACTTTGTTGTTCTTATGGGGTTCAAAGCCCATTCAGCTCTTGTAATGCTTTCTCAACATCTACAAACAAGGGGTTTGTTTCCAGTTCTCTGATTTGCCACTAGCAATCACTTCTGTATTTGACATGCTCTGGCTGTTTCTCTAATGAAAGATCTATAACTGTTTATTGGCAGAATTCACATCTTAGCTTCATTAATCTTATCTAGTTTTGGTGACTGATATATGTCACCATATATATGGTGGCTCCTACAACTATGAATTTTGGTGGACTATTTACATATATTCTGCGCAATTAGGTCAAGAATATAGGATCCACAAATGACATTGCCAAATACATTCCCTCCTGTTCTTATGAACCTGCTGAAGTTGAGGTTTCACTGGACCTCAAGCCATACATATCACTGCACATCCCCCTGAAACTGACATTTTGACTGAAGAAACCCTCATGTCTTGCCCTGGGAACACAGGAAGGTAGATATTAGAGAACGGATATCTAATAGAACTAGAGAACTTCATTCTATAGTCAATGTTGTCCTTTGCTTAACTGATATCTGTTAATTTTTGGATAAAATAATGATTTGGGAGTTGATCATTTGAAGTAGAAACACAATATTTCCACTGTTATATTCACTCTAAAGCTGGGTCAAGTTTGTTGCCAAATTTATTGCAAAAAATGGAATTGGAAAAATGAAATTTTTGAGTACACATGCAGGAATATATATAATGTCCCCTGTCAATGAATGTACAGTCAAAAAATGTAACACAATATTCATTCAATTAAAGGTCTGTGGGGAAAATACTGGCACATGGGAAATTGAGAAAACCTAGGGTTTTGAATTGTATTTCACAGGTTTGGACCTGGGAATAAAATTAATCTCCAGAAGAATCTCCTTCACTCCTGGTTCCTAGATATTTTCTACCCATGCTAAGCCCTTGCCTAACTTTCTCCATTCAGAGCATGTGACCACTAATGAAGCAGAGAGAACTCTCTAGCTTTAGAGAGATGTAGCATGTAAAGTTTTCCATTGTGTTACAGGTGACACTCCTGGAAAGGGCACCCTTGAATCTGGTCAATGTAAGGAAGGCTATTTAGCAAGTAGGCTATGGCAATTCTCAGTGACATCATCATTAGGCCCTCCATGAAAAATCTCTTGTATCCTGGAGAGCCTTAGCTGCTTCTGTTTTGTCACAAGTGTTGTCTTGTCAGCAACTGTCTCTCAGATATTCCTTCCATGTAACTATGGTTTATTAATTGGCCTCTAATTCAGAGTAAAGAGCCATTTGGGAGGGAGAACAAACAGGATGAAGAGATCAGAGATGGGGAAAAGGAAGCTTGCCTTCTTTCTTGGTATAAAAGAAAAGAAGAAATATGTGGTTCTTGGGAAAAGACCCTGGGAAGATGGCTTTAGTTCTTTTGTTCTCTGGGTTAACTGAGCTCTTGGAGAAGTTGATGAACATCCTAAAGACCTTTGAAGACATGGTAAAGTTTCTGGATACCCCTTTTTAGATGTTGATGGTCCTGGGGATTTTATGGATGATTTGTAATGTTTCCAAGGAAGAGTGCTAGAGCCAGATTGATTTTTCAATGCTTTAGAAGACATGGAAGTTTTCTGCTATACTTGGGCTAAAGGCAAAAGGTCTAAATGATTTTTTTTTCAATATGGACTTTCCCTCAGACCTTTGGAAATATAAAAAAAAAGTTTTTGTGTTTTTGATGTCTAATTTGCACAATGACAAATCACTTTGAGCATGGAGAACACTTTCGGGAGCCCTAGAGAGGGGTGAAGAAATTCCCTGAAACCCTAGGGCAGATGGTGAACATGCCTTTTTGGTAGAAGGAGGAGTTACTTGAGCATCTGGGACAATATGGAATGTCCAGCATGCCCTTGTAAGGATTGGCAACTTTCCACAGTTCCTTCATCATTTATGGAAATTTCCAAGGCCCTTTAGACAGATGGAGAAATTGTGGGACTCACCTGAGCAGTAGTTGTAGCTTTTGGTTTCTCTTTTGCAGAAGAAGATGGCACAAGATACCTTTTGGCAGAAGGGAGAAGGTTGAAACTGTCTTCCTTAGTGGAGAAATTACTCAAGACCCCATCCGAAGGATCAAATCTTAACCCTTTGTTTCTAGAAACTCGATGTCTGTGGTCCATTATGGTAGAGGGAGAATGTCGTCTATCTCTCCCCAGAGTGGATATGTGAAATAAATCTACTTGGGTAGATGGGGATAGTTGTAAAACATGCTGTTCAGATGCAGTAGATCGTAAGACATCCTTCTCAGATGAGGAAGGCCTTAATGTACCATGTATATGTGTAGAAATCCTGACTGTGATATCAGAATGGGGGGTAGGGATTAGAGCTACCTCTGAAGATGTGACCTCTCATAGAGCATCATGGACAAATGTTAAAGGACTTAGAGCCTCATTAGCAGATAAGGATTTTTCTAGATATCCTTGTGTATTTGAGGAAGTTCCAGGAGAAAGTTATTCTGCTGTAGAAGTGGAGACAGACTTTCAAATAGAACTGTCAGCTTCCCTAGCCTGCTTGATAGGCAAAATGGCTTCCAAGGCCCCTTTAGGAGATAAGGTAAAATCCACAGCCTTTTGGGTATTTGGCAGATATTCTGGGTCTGCTTGTGGTATAAAGAAGCACTGGAAACCCTCTGCACATATTTGCAAGGGTGTGGAGCATCTTCTCTATTTGGGGAAGATGGCTGATCTTGAGGCGATTAAGAAGTTCCTATATACACCAGTGAAGTTTGTGGAGGTCATATCCATTCTTTTGCACAAATGGAATCCTGAATCCCTTTCCTCAGATGTCGAGGATGTTACAGACACTGTTGTTTGCGTATCATTTTTCCCTACTCCTCGTTGACATATGGTTGGATCCATAACCTTCTCTACAGGTGGAATATGTCCTAGAACATCTTTTGTACATGTGTCGCATCCACAAGCCATTTCTAAATATGTGGCTGTGGGTAGAACTCCTTTTGTAGATGTTTCTTGTCCCACAGTCTCTTTAGGAGATAGAGTACTACTCAGAGAATCATGCTCAGTTTTGGGAAATTCTAGCACCTCTGATGAATATGTGGAAAATTTTGGAGCCTCTCCTTACAGGACAGAATGACCTAGAGTCCCCTGAGGAGGTAGGGGATGTTGTATCTTATCTGCACTTTGTATATATATGGAGTCTACATGGTCATTGACTGTGTGTTGTTATAAACTTGGCTCTTTTGGGCCTGATGACAAGTCAAGAGGGTCCTTTTTGGTGGTAGAGGATATTTGCATAACTCTCTGTTGTATACGGACATTGGAAGTACTGGGGGAGATGGTGAGGGTGCTAGATCATATTTTTTATATGCAGAAGGCACAAGACTTCCGTGGGTGGACTCAGAATTTTCTAACACATCTTGTATGGGTGTGGAACTCTCAAGAGCCCCTTCTGAAACTGGCAATCCTTCTTGAACTAATGGTGTACATGCAGAAAGTTTTGTCTCTGCTTGGGCTGTTATGTGTGTTATGAGGTTGACTTCGGGATTTGTGACTGTATTTCCCCCTTGGATCATAAGTGATGATTTAATCTCATTTTTCAATAGTGGAGGACTTTGAAGCTCCTCTTGGTTTAATAGGGAAGTTCTGAAATCACCTTTGTCAGCAGAATCAGGTTTAAAACTCACTTTACCCTAAGCAGATTGCATAAGGCACTTTGGTGGAGATGGGGGACATCTTTGACTGTCTTTCAGATTGGACAAAGCTCTCTGCCCTGCTTTGACAACTGTCGATGTATTAAAGTCTCCTGTGGAGAGGGGGCATGTCTTAATCCATTTTTGGAATAAGAGTAATCACTGAGATTACCTTTAAGAGAAGTAGTTTTGCAGCCCTCTTTGTCTGATGGGGCCTATGTACCTCCCCTTGATGAGAGTGTATTGTTCAAGTCTCCAACTATTATTGTATGAGGGACTATGCATGCTTTGAGCTTTAGTAAAGTTTCTTTTATGAATGTGTATGCCCTTGAATTTAGGGCATTGCTATTCAGAATTGAGAGTTTTTCCTGGTATATTTTTTCTTTAATGTGTACGTAGTGTCCTTCATTATCTTTTTTCATAGCTTTTGCTTGAAAATCTCTTTCATTTGAAATTAGGATGGATACCCCAGCTTGTTTCTTGGGAACATTTAATGGAAAATTGTTTTCCAGCGTTTCGATCTGACTAAGTATATGTCTTTGTCATTGAATTGTGTTTATTTTTCAAGAAAAATGCTGGATGCAGTTTATATATACTATCAGTTAGTGTCTGTCTTTTTAAGGGGAATTGAGTTCATTGATGTTTAGTGATATCAGGGACAAATTATTGCTTTTTCCTACTATTTTTGTTGTTAGAATTCGAATTTTGTTTCTGCAGCTATCTTCTTTCTCTTCTTTTGTGTTTTTTTCAAAGTAGATTAATTTCTTCTTTGTCTGCTGTGTAGTTACCCTAATTGTATTGGAATTTTACATCTATTCTCTTTTGTAGGACTCTATTTGTGGAAAGAAATTATGTAAATGTCCTATTGTTGTGGTATATCTTGGTTTCTCCATCTACGGTAGTTGATAGTTTTTATAGTAACCTGGGCTGGCGTTTATGTTCTTTTAGGTTCTGTGTGATATATGCCTAGGATTTTCTAGCTTCCATAGTCTCTTTTGAGAAGTCTGGTTTAATTCTGCTGGGTCTGATTTTTTATATTACTCAACCTTTTTCCCTTACTGCTTTTAATATATTTTCTTTGTTTTGTGCATTTTATGTTTTGACTATTGTGTGATGGGTGAAATTTCTTTTCTGGTCTAATCTATTTGGAATTCTGTATGCTTTTTTATGTTTAAGGATGTCTCTCTCTTTAGGTTAGGGAAGTTTGCTTCTGTAATTTTTTGATGATATTTACTGGACCTTTATGTTGGGAGTCTTCACAGTCTTCTATAACTATTATCCTTAGGTTTTATCTTCTCGTTATGTCTTGGATTTCCCGGATGGATTGGGTAGGAGCTTTTTCTGTTTTGTATTTTTTGACAATTGTGTCAATGTTTTCTATGGTTTCTTCTGCCCCTGAGATTCTTTACTAACTCTTTTATTCTGTTGGTTGGTGGTTGCATTTACGACTCCTACTCTCTTTCTCTTTCCCAGGTATTCTATATCCCTAATGTCTTTCTTTGGGTTTACTTTGTTGTTTCTGTTTCCATTTTTACTTCCCGATGGTTTTGTTGAATTCCTTTACCAGTTTAGGTGTACTGTAATTCTTTAAGGATTTTTGTGTTTGCTCTTAAAGGGCATCTACCTCTTTACCTGTGTTGTACTGTATTCTTTTTTTCTTTAGTCCATCTTTATTAAATTGGTTATTTCTTATTCACGTTTCAATTGTTATTACCTTTCTGGTTCTCCAAGGAAACAACACCCTAACCCCTCCTTTCCCCATCTGCCTCCCCTTACTGGCCTCCCCACAACAATCCCATTCACTGGGGTTCAGTCTTGACGGACCAAGGGCTTCCCCATCCACTAGTGCACTTACTAGGCTATTCACTGATTCCTAAGAAGTTGGAGTCAAGGGTCAGTCCATGTATATAGTCTTTGGGTAGTGGCTTAGTCCCTGGAAGCTCTGGTTGCTTGGCATTTTTTTTCATATGAGGTCTCAAGCCCTTCAAATTCTTCCAGTCCTTTCCCTGATTCTTTCAACAGAGGTCCCATTCTCAGTTTAGTGGTTTGCTGCTGGCATTCACATATGAATTTGCTATATTCTGGCTGTGTCTCTCAGGAGAGATCTACATCCGTTTCCTATCAGCCTGCACTTCTTTGCTTCATCCATCTTATCTAGTTTGGTGGATGTATATGTATGTGCCACATGTGGGGCAGGTTCTGAATGAGTGTTCTTTCTGAATCTTTTCTAAACGTTGCCTCCCTATTTCCTCCCAAGGATATTCTTGTTCCCTTTCTAAAGAAGGAGTGAAGCATTTGCATTTGGTCATTTTTCTTGAGTTTCACGAGTTCTGTGAATCTAGGGTATTTAGAGCATTTGGCCTAATATTCACTTGTCAATGAATGTATACCATGTGTGTTTTTCTGTGATTGGGTTACCTCACTCAGCATGATGTTTTACATTTCCATCCATTTTTCTATGAATTTCATAAACCCATTGTTTTTGACAGCTGAATAGTATTCCATTGTGTAGATGTACCACATATTCTGTATCCATTCTTCTGTTGAAGAGCATCTGGTTTCTTTCCAGCTTCTGGCTATTATATACTTATAAGTTAATATAAGGCTTTTATGAATTTAGTGAAGAACGTGTTTTTTTTTTTTTTTTTAATGTTGGAGCATCTGTTGGGTATATACCCATGTGACATATAGCTGAGTCCTCAGGTATTGCAATGTCCAATTTTCTGAGGAACTTCCAGACTGATTTCCAGGATGTACAAGTATGCAATCCCACCAAAAATTGAGGAGTATTCCTCTTTCTCCTCATCCTCACCAGCATTTGAGGTCACCTGCATTTTTTATCTCAGCCATTCTGAATGGTGAGTTGGAATCTCAGGGTTCTATTTGATAGGCAATTCCCTTATAACTAAAAATGTTGAACATTTCTTTAGGTCCTACCCAGGCATATGGCATGCCTCAGCTATGAATTCTTTGTTTAGCTCTGAACTCCATTTTTAATAGGGTTGTTTGTCTCCCCGCAGTCTAACTTCTTGAGTTCTTTGAATATTTTGGATATAAATGCTCTATCATTTGCAGGCTTGGTAAGGATTTTTCTCAATCAGTTGGTTGTCGGTTTGTCCTAACAAAAGTGTCATTTGCCTTACAGCTTTGTAGTTTTATTAGATCCCATTTGTTGATTCTTGATCTAAGAGCATAAGCCATTGGTGTTTTGCTCAGGAACTTTTCTCCAGTGAGCATGTGTTTGAGATTTTTCCCCACTTTTTATTCATTAGTTTGGGTGTATCTGATTTGATGTGGAGGTCCTTGATACACCTGCTCTTAAGCTTTGTACAGGGTGATAAGCATTGATTGATGTGCATTCTTCTACATGTTGACCTCCAGTTGAACAAGCATTATATGCTATAAATGCTTTTCTTTTTTCCCCCGTAGAATGGTTTTGGCTCCTTTGTTAAATATCAAGTGATCATAGGTGTGTGGGTTCATTTCAGGGACTTAAGTTCTATTTCGCTGATCTCCCTGCCTGTCTCTGTACCAAAACCATGCATTTTTTTATCACTATTGCTCTATAATTCTGCTTAAGTTCAGGGATTGTAATTTCCGAGAAGTCCTTTTATTGTGAGGATAGTTTTAGTCATCCGAGGTTTTATCTTATTACAGATGAATTTGTAAATTATTCTTTCTAACTCTATGAAGACTTGGGTTGGAATTTTGATTGAGATTGCATTAAATCTGTAGATCACTTTTGGTAAAATGACCATTTTTGCTATATTAATCCTGCCAACCCATGGGAATATGACATCTTTCCATCTTCAGAAATCGTCTTAAATTTCTTTCTTCAGAATCTTAAAGTTCTTATCATACAGATCTTTCACTTCCTTGGTTAAAGTCACACTGAGGTATTTTATATTATATGGGACTATTATGAAGGGTGTCTTTTTGCTAATCTCTTTCTAGGCATGTTTGTCTTTTCTGTAGATGAAGACTACTGATTTATTTGAGTTAATTTTATACACAGCCATTTTGCAGAAGGTGTTTATCAGGTTTAGGAGTTCTCCACTGGAAATTTTGGGATCACTGAAATATACTATCATATCATCTGTAAATAGTGATATTTTGACTTCCTTTTGCCTTTCTGTATCCCCTAGATCTTTTTTTGTCTGGCTATTCTGGCTAGAATTTTGAGAACTATATTGAACAAGAAGGGAGAGATTGGGCAGCCTTTTCTAGTCCCTGATTTTAGTGGCATTGCTTCAAGTTTCTCTCCGTTTCGTTTAATATTTGCTACTGGTTTGCTGTAAATGGCTTTTACTATGTTTACATACATGCCTTGAATTCCTTTTTTTTCCAGGACTTTTATCATGAAGTGGTGTTGAATTTTGTCAAACACTTTCTAAGCATCTAATGAAATGATTATGTGGTTTTGTTCTTTCAGTTTCTTTATATAATGGATCACATTGATGGTTTTCCTTGTATTAAACCACCCCTGCATGCCTTGGATGAAGTCTACTTGATTATGAAGATTATTTTGATGTATTCTCTGATTCGGGTTGCCAGTATTTTATTGATTATTTTGTGTCGATATTAATAAGGGAAATTGTTCTTAAGTTCTCTTTCTATGTTGGGTCTTTGTGTGGTTTAAGCATAAGAGTAATTGTGACTTCATAGAAGGAATTCAATAGTGCTCCATCTGTTTCAATTTTGATAGTATTGGTATGAGGTCTTCTATGAAGGTCGGATAGAATTCTGCACTAAATCAGTCTGTATCTGGGCTTTTTTTGGTTGGGAGAACTTTAATGACTCCTTTTACTTCATCATGAGTTATGGGGTTATTTAAATGGTTTATCTATTCCTGATTTAATATTGGTACCTGGTATCTGGATATTGTAAATTGTAAATGGAAATTGTCCATTTTCTACAGATATTCAAGTCTTGATGAATATAGACTTTTGTTGTAGGATGTGATGATTTTTTGAATTTCCTCTTATTCTTTAGTTATATCTCCCTTTTCATTTCTGTTTTGTAAATGTTTACACACTCTCTGTGTACTCTCATTAGTCTGGCTAAGGGTTTATCTATCTTGTTGATTTTCTCAAAGAACCTAACTTTGGTTCTGTTGACTCTTTCTTTGGTCCTTTTTGTTTCTACTTGGTTGATTTCAGCTCTGAGTTTGATATTTTTCTGCCTTCTACTCCTCCTGGGTGTATTTGTTTCTTTTTGTTCTAGAGCTTTTAGGTGTGCTGTCAAACTGCTGACATATGCTCTCTCTTGTTTCTTTCTGCAGGCACTCAGAGGTATGAATTTTCCTCTTAGCAAAGATTTCATTGTGTCCCATAAGTCTGGGTATGTTTTAACTTCATTTTCATTAAATTCTAAGTAGTCTTTAATTTCTTTCTTTATTTCTTCCTTGACCAGGTTATTATTGTGTGGAGCATTGTTCAACTTCCATGAATATATGTGCGTTCTTCCCTTATTGTTATTGAAGGCCAGCTTTAGCCCTTGGTGGTCTGATAGGACACATGGGATTATTTCTATCTTTCTGTATCTGTTGAGGCCTGTTTTATAACCACTTATATGGTCCATTTTGGAGAAAGTACCATGAGGAGCTGAGAAGAATGTATATCCTTTTGCTGTAGGATAGAATCTTCTATAAATATCTGTTCAGTCCATTTGAATCATGACCTCTCTTAGTCTGTCTATGTCTCTGTTTAATTTCTGTTTCCATGTCCTGTCCATTGATGAGAGTGGGGTATTGAAATCTCCTAGTATTATTGTGTGAGGTGGAATGTGTATTTTGAGCTTTAGTAAGGTTTCTTTTATGTATGCAGGTGCCCTTGTTTTTGGAGCATAGATATATAGTATTGAGTGTTCATCTTGGTGGATTTTTCATTTGATAAATATGAGGTGTCCTTCCTTATCTTTTTAGATGACTTTTAGTTGAAAATTAATTTTACTCGATATTAGAATGGCTACTGCAGCTTGCTTCTTCTGACAATTAGCTTGGAAAGTTGTTTTCCAGCCTTTCACTCTGAGGTAGTATCTGTCTTTGCCCTCTGAGGTGTGTTTTCTGTAGGCAGCAGGATGCAGGGTCCTCATTGCATATCCATTTTCTTAATCTACGTCTTCTTATTGTGGAGTAGAGACAATTGAGGATGAGAGATATTAAGAAATAGTGATTATTGCTTCTGTTATATTCATCTTTGGATGTGAGGTTATGTTTGTATGCTTTCCTTCTCTTTGTTGAGTTGCCAAAACGATTAGTTTCTTGCTTTTCCTAGTTTTTAGCTTGCCTCCTTATGTTGGGCTTTACCATTTATTATCTTTTGTAGGGCTGGATTTGTAGAAAGATATTGTGTAAATTTGTTTTTGTCACGGAATATCTTTGTTTCCCCATGTACATTAATTGAGGGTTTTGGATCATACAGTAACATGGGCTGGCATTTGTGTTCATTAGGGTCTGTAATATATCTGTATCTGATCTTCTGTCTTTCATAGTCTGTGGTGAGAAGTCTGGTGTTATTCTGAAAGGTTTGCCTTTATATGTACGTCTCTGTCTTCCACAGGCACTTTAAGCATATGTCTGTATACACTGAGATACACATGCATACAATTAGAACTAAAAATAAAATAGTTTTTAAAGAGCATCCACTTCACTAGGCGGTAGTTATACATGCATTTAATCACAGTACTTATGAGGCAGAAGGAGGAGGATCACTGGCAGTTTGAGGCCAGCCTGGTTAATAGAGTAAGTTCCACAACAAACAATGATGCACAGATAAACTCTGTCTTAAAAAAATTAAAAACAGTTCTGGAGAGATGGCTCAGTGGTTAAGAACACTGACTGCTCTTCCGGAGGTCCTGAGTTCAAATCACAGCAACCACATAGTGGCTCACAACCATTTGTAATGAAATCTGATGCCCTATATATCAAGAATGAAAAATAAATCTTAAAAAAAATAAAACTAAAAACAAAGAAACAAAAAGTACACATAGTAATATTTTGTTACCTCCATAGTACAGGAAATAGCCTGTATTAAACATAATTCAAAAGGTAGTCACCCATTTTGTTTCTTCCTTATAAACTTGAAAGACCCCCCCCCATGAGTCTTAACTCAGAGCTGCAACAGGCTTGAATGAGCAGAGGCACGAACAGATACCTAGGGCTGAGTTACCATTAAAACTAACAGACCATAAAAGAAAAGGAATACAGAACAGACTAGGAGTAGCGGATATGACTCACAGGCCACCTGGCAGGAAGGGATAATCCACTAGCCCCGGACATTCAGGACGTCCCAGTCTGCACGTACTCTCTTACCACGTTACAACCTCATTTAAATATGATTCAAACCTGCCAAAGTGTGTAGCTGTACATTATTATTTCATCATGAGAAATAGCCAATCATATGTGAACATGTCTATGTGCCTCGTTTAAATCCACCAATCCCCGTAACTATGCATCTGCTTCTGTACGCCTGGTTCTGCTTCCCCAAACCCTATAAAAGCCCCATACTGGAGCTGCTGGGTGTGCACATCCTCTGAAGAAACTGTGTGCCCGCTGGTTCCTGTGTTTTCCAATAAACCCTCTTGCTGATTGCATCCGGAGGTCTCGGCTCGGTCATCGGCGCTTGGGTCTCCTCCTGAGGGAAAGGTCCTCTCCGGAGGTCTTTCAAAGTTTGACTATTAATATACATGATCAGTTTGATCATGATCAACTTGGACCTATCTTTGAGGATTTCCCCAGAAGTCTAGCTGAAAAAGGAAAACCTACCATGATTGTTGGCATGGAGTACGCAGATAGGCTGAACTGAAAAGAGAGGAAGATAAAGCCAGAGGAGTGGCCATATTCATTTCTTTCTCCTTGACTGTGAAATCTACATGCTGCACTCATTTAAACTCCTGCCACCATGTTCCACCAGGATGAGTCAAAGGAAGTTCTCTTCTTTTTACTTTCTTCTTGTCAGGAATTTTGTTCCTACCAAAGAAACCACATGAAAAACATATACATATTATGTATACACACATATGTATGTATGTATGTATGTATGTATGTATGTATGTATGTATGTATATATGTATATAAGTATATATATATATATATATATATATGTATACATGAGTATATACATCCTTCCATTCATTCATTTCCACATTCACTTTTTTGCTTGACAACTGACTACATTCAGTTGCTGAATTACTCATTCTTCAAGTTTACATTGGGTGGTAGATTTTCTGCTTTCTGAAATAAAACAAAACTATGAAGTGGAAACTTTACAGTTCTTTGAAAATTCTTTTGGATGGTGTTTTACTGTTTTGCAGAGATCATCATTCAATTCGCAGAAATGGCATGGTGGCTCACAACCATTTGCATTTGTCTGACAGTCTACTTGTAGACATTAAATAAAAATAAATTAATTAATTAATTAATTAATAAGGCAAACTCCAAATAAAGGTAGCCGACATTATTTACTGGTCATTTTTAAAGTATTGAAAATGTTCATGGTTTTGCTGCAATGTTACTTAACAACCCATGTAAAAATTTTTGTGACCAAAGAGATGGCTGAGAAGCCAAGGGCACTGGCGTCTCTCTCAGAGGACTGTGGTGTGCTCCATTGCCAGAACCCACATGGTGATTCACAACTGTCTTTAACTTTAGTACCGGGATTACCCAATGCTTTCTTTTAGTTTCTGTGGTTACCACGCAATAATGTGGTGTAGAGACATGGAAACAAGCAAAAACACCTTTATACGTAAAACAAAAAATAAAAAAGGATCATGAAAATATTACCTTTTTATGTTTTCAGCATTTTAGCACTTCACCACAGTTTTAAATGCTGTATTTAATGGCTTAAAAATAAAAATGTGGATCAGAGATTGGCCACTAAGAGAATACAGAGCTCTCAGGAATGTTAAATAAACGGAATACAAACCCAGAGGCCTAAGAGAATTTTGAGAGAGTCTGTACTGTTATTTACTATCTTCCTTTCACATTTCCTATATCTTTAATAGGGTACAGATGTGGGAACTATGCATTATATTTCCTAGGTGAGTAGCAAATCAAGAGTGTCCCCGCGAGCAGGGACCAAGTTATTCAGGTTCCCAAAGCGTTGCTACCCTTATTCCAAGTAAGGGTGTGTATATTGGGGCCGCTTGAAACTAGCCAAAGACACTTTTCATCAACAAAACAAGAAAATTTGATTAAATCATTTTTCTTAACTCTTTCCTCTCTCCCTGAGTTAGCACTTGATCTCTCCTATGAATCAAGCCTCCTTAGACAATACCTTCCCCATGGGGATGGGATGACTCTTATTCGACCAGTCTTACTTCCTTCTCCAGCGATGCAAGAACGATGCAGCCTGAAGAGTCCTCAGTCTCCCTGAGGATCTCCATTCTCCATTGTCTGGTAGTTGGCTGTACTTCGGTGTCCCTGTTCAGGTGCCACTTGTCCCCGCCAGTGGGGAACCAGTTATTCAGGGTACAAAAGGGGTGCTACACTTGGGCCTAAATGGGGGGTGAGAGAAGAATGAGACCAAGCAAAAGTTCTGTTGTCGAGGTCTCTTTCATTGAGAGAAATGTACAGCATTTAAAGCTCTGAGTCAGGAATAGAAGTGGGAATTGAAGCTTAGGGTGGGGGAGTTTGGGAAGTGCCCAAGGATATAAGGTGAATCTCTACACTGCAAGATATCCTCCTATAACAAAGAGGCAACAACTTTCGGGGACATGTTCTTTGAAAAGGTCGAACCCTTCTCACGAATCTGCTCAGGGACGTCTGGTGTTTTGCTCAGGCTGAAATATCCTGTCATTGCTCCGAGGGTCTTCCTGGGAGAGGCTCTTAGAGGAGTATGTGTGGCCAAGAGTCACGTAGCCCATTTGAGCTAAACAGTCACAAAACTGTCCAGGCCCAAATCCATTATGGCTCACTAGATTTCCCCTCTTATTCTTTTAAAAAAGACCATTAGGTGGAAGTAGTGGTCTGAGAGAGATCAGACATTCCTCACAGAGTGCCCTGCCTGTCCATAGCAAGCCACTCTTGCATTTAGGACTTCACTCCAATGGCTAGGAATGAACTTATGCTGTAACACACCGTTCTGGGATATATGTGTGTGTTTAGGTGTGGGGGGGAACTAGGCAGAGGAACACTTGACCAGCACTTGGTATGTTTAAACGGGGTGTAGCCACCTCTGTGTTAGGATTGACGTCTCGAACCCCAGCCTTATCCATCATAGGATCACCTTGTCTCCCCCAAGGCACCACGTCTTAGATTGGTCCAGAGTCAGAGGAAGTTGCCCATTGCTGAGGATAGCTACATTGGATCATCTTCTCATTCCTCTTATTTGAGCCCAGAGATGAAAAAGCAGGGGTTTGATGGCATTAATTTAAGAGATTGTGAAAGTTGAGCCTCTCCCGATAAGTAGTGGTCACCTCATCTGGTTCTCCTCAGCTGCTACAGCTATACCACCCATAGTCAAGCCACTCCTGTAATAAAATTTAGAATTACCAATTGTTAGCAACTACTCCAGAAAGTTCACCCACTGTGCTTGCCTAACAATAGACTGGGAAAGGGTAACTCCAGACACTGCAGACACAAAGGCTGCAGCACTAATGGCTGCTGAAATAGCAGAGAAAATGCCAAGGCCTTTCCCAGGACAGTTCAGGATCGGTCATTCTTCTCTGGAACAACTAGCAGGCAATGGAATCATGTCTGAGATCTGCAGAACCAGGGCAGAGTTCCCCAGTCCACAGCAGCGTCATGCAGATGGCACTCTTGTGAGACTACAGACTGCAAAATGACAACACCAGGTAAGGCAGCAAGAGTCACCAGGGGAATGAGGGGGGCAGGTGATAGCAGCTGGTGTCCAGTCTTCTCCAGCTAGTAGCAGTGCACAGAGGGTCAGAGTGCAGGCTGTGGTGGGATGGGACACAATGACTGCAGCAATGCCAAAATCTCCGTGGTGACAAAAGATGAGGGGGAATCCTCCATCTTCCTCCAAGGGCACAAGATTGACTCCAGGGACCCAACCACAAGAGCTGAAAGTTCATGCTCCCAGGATCAGCAAGTCTTACCAGCCACCTCTGGCAGCTGGCATACTCCTGTAGCATCCTGTAGAAAAAAAAAACCACAAAGATTCCCTCTTACCCATAAAAATACCTTGACAGAATCATGCCAACATGTGGATCTTTCTATTTCACCTAGGCAGAAGTATGCCTAGTTGTAGGGTACCATAAACTCAGAGTGTTCCTTGGCATACAAATTTTAAAATTGGAAATAAAAGGGGTATAATTAAATAATTGTATAGCATACAGGGTTGTAACTCCCCATTTTATTTATTAAGATATAGTTAAGATATTATTTATTAAGATAAGTCCTTGAGGATTAAATTGAGGACACTGAGCACTTATATTTATAAATTGACTTTTATACCAAATTATTGTCTCCAGCATTATTATTTTGGTGACAAAGAATGAGATTTTTTGACTAATTGTTACTATGTAAGGGATATAATCTGCCTGGTATCATTGACCTCCCTTGCTAAGGTGTCCAGGCAATCCAGTTTGCGCTCTTAAATGGCCTATAAAGGAACAGTACTCACTGCTCTTAACCACTAAGCCACCTCTCCAGCACCACACCAGCTTTATTTACCTAAACATAACCATTAACTAGAAATGCCAAATCCTGTAAACAAGGTCCAGACTTAGCCTTATTTAGAAATCCCTGAGTTGGCAGGGTGTGGCTGGACATAGAGAGTAAGCAAATGGAGACTTCCTATTGCTGTGAAGGTGTGCTATCAACTCCATTACCATTTTTAAAGAGCTGTGTATGAGTCTATGGTTTAATTTAGTTGTCTGCACCAGAGCTCTAAAAGGAAAGTGAGTTGTCAGACATTCACACCGAAATCATCACTCACTGATTTCATGTAGAAAACTTGTCTCCAATAAAGCATTAACTAATTGTAAAATTAAAGGGTTAGAATTATGTAAAAAAAAGAAAACATTTTAATCAATTGTAAAACATAAGCCACACATTGGCTATCTGTATGTGAAATGAAGCTTATTTTTTTTAACATTTTAAAAACTGGCTATAACACATAATTTAATAATCTGTGCTGAAGCAAGGGAAACTTAAGAAAAAAAAAGAAGTGATCAAATCATACATGTAGCCTTTTCATTAGATGAACCACCTATAAATACAGTAAGCTAATTTCCTATGGGTTGCATGTACAAATTTACAGGAAATACAAAAGCATGCAAAGAGTAAAATTATCAACTTTGCCTGAAAAATTTGTATATGTGATAGGCCAAATATCAGTATTTTGTAATAACCAATTTAATTGCTGTTTGGAATAAGATATGTTTAACCAGGTTTCGTTTTAAAATACTTCCAAGACTCTAGCCTAGGGGTTGGGTATTTAGCTCAGTGGTAGAGCACTTGCCTAGCAAGCGCAAGGCCCTGGGTTCGGTCCTCATGTCTGAAAAAAAGAAAAGGAAAAAAAAAAGACTGTATCCTACAATTCTGTATTAATACAACTGAAGCTTTATCTCCAATGAGGATAACAAATAAAGGCATAAGTCCTCTGGTAAGGTGAGGTCCTTAGCCAATTAACATATCCTTAGAAGCTTTAAATTAGTTTCAAATATTCTTTTCTGGAATAGTGTAAGATCTACTCCCCAAATATTAAAGCTCATTTTGGGAGCAAAGGTTTGTAGTAAAAATTTCCATATACACTGAAAGATTTAAAGTTTTAAATTCTTACATTGAAGAAGTGACAATATTACATAATATGTGGCTATTAGCCTTTTTTTTTTTGTAAAATTTTTAATGATATCACTTTATGGGCCGTCTAAAATTATAAGCAAGCTCACAAAATGAAAACTCAGAATCGCCATGACGTAAACAAATTGTATAAATCAATCCTCTAAATCTATCTTGAAATGGCAGTTGGAGTAAGCAAACAAGCTCTAATTCTCTCACAAGTTCTAAAACCTCATCAGTCCTGCAAAAATCTTGTAACAATCAGTACCTGTTTTTTGGTTTTTTTTTTTTGTTGTTTTTTATAAATAAGTTTGAGTAGGTCAATGTAACACTGGCAATCTTTAATCACAATCTTTAAGTTTTCCTTGTAACTCCAGAGCACAGCCACAACTTTGGAAAGTAACCTGAGTTCTGAGTACGTGACTACGGACCTGTGTTTGGGACAGTGGAATTAGCATCAAAATATAGGTAACTTAAAGGAAAACCACAACTTTGGAAAGCAAAACTCACCTCCAACAACCTAGTCTGTATAGTCTCCAAAATACCGAGCCTATCCTTCATGCTACAAGTTCGACTGCCAATTACTACATATGAACGCATGATGGTGCTGTCTCCAATAGCTCATCAAAGAGACATTGCCCTAAATTCTTGTAGAAGCCTGTTTTCTAGGATAAGAGTTCCATAAAAATATTATCTCAATTTAGACCTGTTTCCCCAGGTTGGCTCATACCATATGTTGTCTAGAATGACTCTATCGAAATTACAGTTTTAGGCCAACTTTCTGTTACCAATGTTAAACCTTTTTAACCATATCCAATAACTTAGAAGCCAATAATCCATGACCATAGCATATAGAGCAAATTTATACATTTAGAACCAGTTAGAAACAAAATTGAAGTGGCTACACATGCCTAAAATATTTAGACCAAGCACCATTTTTACTATTCTAGCTGTGATTTTAAGAGAAGCACCTTGTCACATGCTAAGTCTAATAATAAGTCATGGATTTTTCTAAGAGAAACCTTCCATCAGCTGCCATACCATAGAAGCTCAGGACCTAGCTGTTGGTGCCTTTAGGATCAGCTCCTGCAGACGCTCAGCCCCGGGCAGCTTCTCCAGCTGACCTAGGCTCCCAGCAACAGGCACAGGGCTCCAAAGGCCAAATGAAACTGTTTTTTATTAATTTTTACCCCCCTTTTTTTTTGGTGAAATGAGTTAAAACCAAGTCAAAGTGTGAACGACCGGAAGATAAAGTTGTTTTTTTTTTTTTTCCATTTTTTCTTTTGAACATGAAACATAGAACATTTAAAGAATGAGATACAAAAACCACAGACATAAACTGACAGACATGGCCAGCTTGGTGCACCAATGAGAGACAATAGACAGAAAGGGGAAAAACTAGATGGCGTCCTACAGAAGGGACCCAAATATCCTACCTGTGGAATCCAGAACCAGAAATAAGCATTTCTCCAATAGGAGCCAGCAGAGATGCAGGACGTCTCCTGCCTTTCTTTTGTTCCTAGGAGAGTTCTGAAAGTTTTTCTCTTTCTCCAAAGCATCTGTGGAGAGTCCAGGAGGACTCTTTTTCCCAAACCCATTCTCTCTCATGTCTAGGGTGTAAACTATCTCTGATCAGGGTCCAAAGACTAAAACATAACAATAAAAGAACACATACAGAAAACACTTTACCATTACCTTGTCCCTTTTTTATTACAAGTTTTACTTATGCTAGCCCAAATCCTCAAGGCCTTTTCTAGATCATCTTACCCCAATAACTGAAAAATGCCACAGACACTGGGTCACCTGCTTTCAAGAGTTTATTAAAGTCTTTACCCACCTTATTCCAAGTAAGGTGGTGTATATTGGGGCCGCTTAAATCTACCCAAGGAGGGAGTTGGGGTTTTAGCTCAGCGGTAGAACGCTTGCCTAGCAAGCGCAAGGTCCCAGGTTCAGTCCCCAGCTTCGAAAAAAAAAAAAAAAAAAAACAAAAAAAAAAAACAAAAAAAAAACCAAAAAAACAAAAAAAACAAAAAAATAAAAACAAAAAAACTAACCAAGGACACTTTTCATCAACAAAACAAGAAAATTTGATTAAATCCTGATTCTTAACTCTTTCATCTCTCCCTGAGTGAGCACTTGATCTCTCCTATGAATCAAGCCTCCTTATACAATACCTTCCCCATGGCGATGGGATGACACTTATTCAACCAGTCTTACTTCCTTCTCCAGCGATGCACTAGAGATGCACCCTGAAGAGTCCTCAATCTCTCCGAGGATCTCCAGTCTCCAGTGTCCTGTAGTTGGCCGTACTTCAGGGTCCCTGTTCAGGTGCCACTTGTCCCCGCCAGCGGGGACCCAGTTATTCAGGGTCCCAATGGGGTGCTACACTTGGGCCTAAATGGGGGGGGGGCAAGAGAAGAATAAGACGAAGCAAAAGTTCTGTGGTCAGTGTCTCGTTCATTGAGAGAAATGTACAGCATTTAAAGCTGTGAGGCAGGAATAGAAGTGGGAATTGAAGCCTAGGGTGGGGGAGTTTGGGAAGTGCCCAAGGATATAAGGTGAATCTCTACATAGCAAGATATCCTCCTATAACAAAGAAGCAACAACTTTCGGGGACATGTTCTTTGAAAAGGTCGAACCCTTCTCAGGAATCTGCTCAGGGACGTCTGGTGTTTTGCTCATTCTGAAATATCCTGTCATTGCTCCCAGGGTCTTCCTGGGAGAGGCTCTTAGAGGAGTATGTGTGGCCAAGAGTCACGTAGCCCCTTTGAGCTAAACAGTCACAAAACTGTCCAGGCCCAAATCCAATATTGCTCACTATAAGAGTATGCATATGACTAATTTCTAGCCAGCAACATATGACCAGAGACCACAGTCAAAATGTGTGCCGTTTTTCTTCTTTATGTTTACCCTCCCTAGTACTGAAGATCAAATTCCTATATACTTAAATATAGTTTCTTTATTCAATATCAGGAATGTATGTGTAAAGTTACAATACCTGGTGTTGGGAATTGTTTTATTTTGGCTCCCAAAATGCCACACTTCCAGACATGAGAGTCCCTGAGAGCTACAACTGATAATAAAGAGTTGCCATAGCCAATAGCTGGGCAGAAAGTCAGAAAGCCAGGTCAAGGGATTGAGAGAGAGGGGAGGATGAAGAAAATGACCATGATCCAGTGTTAGAAGGATCAGAGTTAAGAGCTACAGGAGAGAAAGCAGCCAACAATGTAGGTGAAAAAGAATAGAACCCTACTGGAGAGTGGGGTGTTTCCCAGAAGGTAACAGGGCACCAAAGATAAAAGATAGATTTAAAAGGTGTTAAACCTGGCATGCTGGGTAGAAGGGAGATGGTAGTGAGAGAAAGAGTTTTTAATTAGCCCAAAACTCAGCATAGGACTTGTCTCTGTAAGACAGATTATTAAAAATACAAGAGAACTACTTTGCTTATCACACAGTGTGAGCAACTGTTCTTTGTTCTGCCCCTGTGATGTTTACTTAAGCCCCTACTTGTGCTTTCCACCCATCCTGTCCTACAGAGAGCATTCCAGGATACAGGCAGCCCAAACCTAACCAGAGATGTTTCAAATACATATGCTTCATCAATTCTGACAAACTTTTAAAAATAATGAGGACCTGAAGAACCGACCCTTCTCCTGATTTAGTAGCTCTGTTCCAAGAACCAGGGGGCCATAAAAACTTTTGATGTCCCCTTATCTCCTGGAGCCATAAAACAATCCTGTAATTTGCGGTACATTCTCCTTTGACATCTCCCCATCACTTGGGGGTCACAGCCTCTGCCTTTAAATACTCTTTCTCCCAGCCTCTCGGGGTCGACACCCCTGTCTCCGGCGTGGGATACATGTCGGCCCAGAGATCTCCATAATAGATCTCCATAATAAACCTCATCTTTGCTTATTACATCCAAAATGGTCGCTCTGTGTCTGGGGTCCGCGGTTTCCCAAGACTTGAGTAAGGGTCTCTCTGCATGGGATCTTTCAGTAGCTGTCAGGACGATTAGAAATGTCCAGAAACTGAGTGTGTGTGTGTGTGTGTGTGTGTGTGTGTGTGTGTGTGTGTGTGCGTGTGCGTGTGCGTGTGTGTGTGTGTGTGTGTGTCTGTCTGTCTGTCTCTCTGTCTGTCTCTCTGTCTGTCTTTCATTCTCGAAACTAGAGAACTCTTGGGCAGGTGCCATGCCTGTACTACAGAGCCAAAGATGTTTAATTGATTCACTACAGTCTCGTACATTGAAGTCCCAAGTGAGGGTCGCATTAACCTGAACACAATGCTTACACAGCCCACTCAACCAATGTACAGTTTATTCAGTTTCAACATCTTCTAAAGAAAAAGCAGGATAAAAGTTTCCCACTGTTTCTAGTTGTCACCAGAAGCTATTTCTCTAGCAATAGCACATCTTGTATCAAAGTGACCCGAACCTCCTTGCAGACTGAGAAATCTGTCAGCAGTCCAACTCTTAGGTGTATTAGAGGTGCTGCTGTCTAATTAACCTATAAACAAAGTTACATTCTCATGAGAAAATGACCCTGAAGTCCATGTCCTCAGGTTTACAGCTGATTTGGCAGACAGAGCACCAGGATCCTCTGCTTGAGGAAGTTGCCTCCTCTGTATCTCAGTGTAGTGAGGATAATTTTACCATCTTAGGGTGCACTGCAAAGGCAAGCTAGGAGCAGCCGCCTCATGACATATCTCTAAATTAAAGAAAAATAGTGTCAACCCTAATCCCTAGAGAATGGCTGAGCAGACAGAGGGACCTTTGGCGCTGAATAGCCAGAGAAATGCTGCCCTCTGTGGATTAGCTGCCTACTTTTGGGCTCTCACAGGCAAGGGAAACGTCTTAATATTTACAGAAGATCCAGTCTTTTCCAATAGCTTGGTCTGTGCCCCAATTAACTTAGGAACACTTAGTAATTAAGTATTAGCAATTTGTTCCACATTTCAGCTACATAATTCACAATGCCAAAAATGGGAAAAATGAAAGGAAGTAAATTCTTAGTTATCTCAGATGTAAGAGTCAGGGACTTTAGAGAATTATACAACCTTTGTTGTGTAACTGAACCTTCAATAAGTTCCTCTTAAACCTTGAGTGTGACCAAGCAAGATTGATCCAGAAAGCAGCATTCTGGTTCACTATTATACTAGACTTAAGGACAATCAAACACAATACACACAACAAATACAGAAATTTTCTTTTGTCCTCTCCTGCTCACATGGAAAGTCATGGAGACAGAAACTCAGATGGTAAACTTCAGTCCAGACAAAGTAAGCCAATTAAAATAAGAACAATAATAAAGAAATCTGGTTCGGTGGCACAAACCTTTGCTGGGCAGACAGAGACACCATGTCCTCACTAGCCAGCCAGCCGAGCTTACCTGTCCTATTCCAAGTCAATGAAAACTCCTGTTTTATAAAAATGGTGGATGACACCTGAAGAGTAACACCTAAAGTTGTCCTAAGGCCTCCACACATGCAAGCTCACATATGCAGACCCACAGGACCAAATTAGCCTATAAAAGGTTTTCATGAGCCTGGAGGATAGCTCAATGGGTAAAGGTTCTTGTGTGGCAAAGCCTGATGTAATCAGTTCAATACCTGGGACATACATGGGAACCTGACTCGTACCAGAAGCCCCTGACCTCCATGCTTTGGGGTTTCTCTGCTGCTCTGTATTGTAATGCTAACTGCAGTCCTGCAAGGCCTGCTTGTCCCAGAGACAAGAGAGTTCACATGGAGGCTCAGGTGATACTATGTAAACTTGTGTCCCCAACTTATTTCTGATAGGTGAATAAAGAGGCCAACAGTCGACAGCTGGGCAGAAGACACACAGGCAGGGTTTAGCATCCCAGGACTTCTGGAATCAGAGAAGAACCACGAGTGGCAAAGTAGGTAAAGGGAGGTGGGTTGCCTAATTGGAGTTAAGAGCAACCCAGATGAAACACAGCAAATTATATAGTGAGAACATTAGCTAGAAAACAGATATAACAGCCAGAGGATCCATATCTGCCAAGCTCCTGTGCTGATTAAGGCTTAATTTAAACATAAAGCTTGTGGATGTCTTTTATCTGGGAACTAAGTGGTCAGAGACAGGGGAGAAACCCTGTGTTTGGATTAAGTAATTTCTACAACATCTATACACACAACTCCTGTCACCCTACACATACAAATAATAAATGTAATATTTAAAAGGGGGATAAGGAACTTGACATCAACCATGAGGATTCAAGTTCTATCACTAAAACCCATGTGGTAGGAGGACGACCACCTCACTCCTTCTCCTCTGACGTCCATATATGCACACTAACACATATAGACATATGCACACAGTACGATAATGCATTAATTAACAGATTAATGAATTAATTAATTAAATGTTTTCAAATCATCTGTTCTTGGCCCCCACTAACTTCTGTCTTGCGTTTACACAGCTCACTTCCCCATATCTGCGGCTCCTTCTCTCATGCCTGTCATGCTTGCATGTGTGTTTCCCCTCCCTTAGTGTCCATGTGTAAATCTATGTTCGCCTCTTTATAAAACAGCTCTCATGACTAGACAGATGGTTCCCAGTTTAAAAGAATTTGCTGGGACTGGGGATTTAGCTCAGTGCTAGAGCGCTTACCTAGGAAGCGCAAGGCCCTGGGTTCGGTCCCCAGCTCCGAAAAAAAAAAGAACCAAAAAAAAAAAAAAAAGAATTTGCTGTGCCATCATAAGGCCTGGAGTCCAAATCCCAGCATCCTGCAATCACCAGTCACTGCAGCTGCCAGGAATCAGACAACATCCTCTTAAGCAGAAATAATGTAATACTGCCAGTAATTTGAAGAACACGCATTTACAAATAAATGGCATAAATGCAAAATTTGTCTGTTTAAAATGAAGCTCACAAGAGTTAGGACCTGGGTCATTAATCAAAGGGAAATAAAGATTCTGGTTCCTTTTATACCATGTGAGACAATCAAGTATTCTTATCTCTGCAAACCTGTTCCTTCTCATTTGCCAAATTTAAATAGTACTTTGGGATGTTAAATGGGAAACCATTTAGCAAAGAGTCCAGTAGCATAGTCCAAACACAGTAATTTACCAACTATTATTAAATTTTGGAACAAATGTTAAAAAAGAAGTAGTGTTTCACATTCATTTTTTTTTTCGGTTCTTTTTTTCGGACCTGGGGCCTTGCGCTTCCTAGGTTCACATTCATTTTTAAGTCTTGGGCACAAGGCTTTCAATCCGATGACTTAATGTAGAGACTGAGATATAAAAGGAATTACAAAACAAAATTTGCCGAGGGCAAATGCTAAGTAAAAATACACTCCAACTTGAGTACCAGAATATAACATTTAGGAAAACTCCTAGTACAAAATGGGAGAAAACATCACACTAAAGATAATAAGATACCTCTCATTCCTGAACAATTCCTGAGTTCTTCTTGGGTTTTCCTGTCTGAATAAAGGAAGCCCCGGTAATTTCTCTAATCACCACAATTGCATTTCCAGTAGAACATCAAAGCAACACCTAGGGAGGGAAAGGCATCTGTAGCTTTTCTTTCAACAACTCATTTTATTTCATTCTAGACTTACGAGATACTACTTAGAAAGTCAAAAAAATTTTGCCAAGGAACAAAATTCACTCAAAAAAATGAATTCTATTTTATCTTTTGACAACAATAAAAAAATTTCAGAGAACAAGAAATGGTAACAAATCTTTAAACCAAGCACCCTGGAGACAGAGGTAAGTTGGCCGATCACTTGACTGTAAAACCAGGCTGATCTATAGGCTACTCAGGAAAAGTTCTTGCATCACTGAAAAATCCAGCCTCCAGCAAAAGGGTAGGAGGCAGGAGAGAGGAGAGGGAGGGAGGGAGGGAGAGGAAGAGGAAGACGGAGAGAGAGAGGGAGAGAAAAACCAATTTTATTAAAAGGTTTGGATTATTTGTTTATATGTTTCTTTGCCTGGGGACTGCAGTGCAGAGAATTTTCTAGCAAAAAAAGCAAGCAGAATTTATTTATGGAGTTTGCAGGCACATTCCCACAGCAGTAGCTATCCGCTTCACTGCTAAACTCTGTATAGCATAGAAGGATTGGATATGAATCTCCTCCAGTTTTCTTTCAAGCTGTAAACTGGAGGCAAGTACCATTTCATCACTTGTGGTTCGGGGAATGAGAAAGACACGCAGGCTCTGATGAACTTTCCACTGTGTTTACTTTCTAAATGCTTATATACCCTTTCTGTTTTCATGTTCCCCTTATAACAAAAGCTTCTGTGACACTATTTCTATGTAATTGTCTCTATCTCTTCACTACATGAATACATGGTGCCCAGACTCTTCCTACTTCAATAGATAACAGAGAAAATTCGAGACTCACATCCACACCCCCTCTGCCATTATGTTACTAGTCTTCACCCCAACTCAGTAGTGCACTATGAGAGGATTCTCACAGAGGTGTGTGGACAATCTAGTTTCTGATGGACAAGCTCTGTCCACATCACTTCCTCAATGACAACCCCTCAAACCCTAGTATATGCATCCTAATTATGTGAAACAGCCGGTATGAACCCCCTGACCATTGCTTAGGGCAAATATTTAGGCAGGGCATCCCCTGATCTCAAGTGCATGGAAATTTGTCTACAGTACAGGTGGCTTTGGGTCTCTGTGAGTAATCCCTACTTAAAGGTGGACTTGTCACAAGAAAGAGACCAGAGCTGCATCTTACAATCCTTAGAACTTCATATCTTATCAATTACACTCTGGGTTGCGTGGTTTCAGTTGCCACATATTCAAGTTACCATTTTTGTTTGTTTGCTTGCTTGTTTCTAGTATGGACAGAGAGAGGTAGCAGTTATACTGTGTTCTGTGTTTCAGATGTATGACTGGATGGTTGATTCTCTGTCTCTACTTCTTCAGTTACACCATCAGGTTGGCTTAGTACATTGAAATCTTCATTTTGTGGTTCAAAAATGACTTCTTCCCAATTCTAATTGTAGCATCAGAATCTCAGTACAAGTTTAGTTTATGCATAGTGTAGAATTTAACAGAAAACATATTGTTACCCTCAGTTTTAGAATTGAGACATAAAGCTTTGCTAATTTTCAGTTCCTGTTCTTGAGGCCATTGTGTTTGGGGAACATCATGTGACTACTAATTGCATGTCAACTTGGTCAGGCATGGGATGCCCAGGAGCTGACCAAACATTATATCTGAAGGTATCTGGAAGAGTGTCCTAAATCGCTTAGCATCCACACTGGTGGACAAACTGAAGCACATAACTGATCCTTTGTGTGTGTGTGTGTGTGTGTGTGTGTGTGTGTGTGTGTGTGTGATTGTCATTTTAACAGATCCTCAATAAGGTTCAGGATCAAAACGAGAACCAAGGAAAGTGACTGATGGTGCTGGAGAATAGGAAACATCCAATAGCCAGCAACATAGAAACTTCCCAGGACTCTGTGGACTGTGTGGATGACAGTGCACATCCTTTAAATCTAATCTCCAGGTTTCATCAAATGTTTGCTACAGTGAATGGTGTGAGCTTTGTCTAGTTTATTACCAGGTACAGATGGACTTCTTAGAAAACTGTCTTAGAAAACATTTAGACATGTGTAGAAATCAACAAGTAAAATTGAGTATTTTGAAAGACAGGAATCCTGTCAACGGAATGATGCAAGCCCAGTGTCTGCTTCCTCCACGTAGTTCTCCTTTCCTTCACCTTTATCTTTCCCTATCTTTGAAGAGTGACCTACAGCAAGTAGCTTGCCTTCCAAAGCCTCTGAATTATAGATCCATAAAGGAAATCAATGAATTTTAAATTTCAAGAAATAATTATTAGAGTTCTTAAAGAAATATAACCAATTGTATATGTCTCTCTCTGTCTCTTTGCTCTGTATACACAGTCATATGGTGCACAATGTTTTTGTCTATAGTCTATTTCACACTAAGGCTACAAAACTGCCGAGGAACAGCTTTCTCTGTCTTTATTCCAGCCCTTGACTTACATGTGGCTCTCTATGTGTGTCTACTTGTCTAGCCAGTGTTATGTTTGAAAGAAATCTCAAAAGTGAAGATCTCACAGTTGAGATTCTAGTCAGCCTAACAGTCTGAGAATAAAAAATGTCACTGACAGATCAATCCCCCAAATCAAGCTCGGAATCAACCTTCATCTTTATTCCTCATTCTATTCAGCCACCAAGTCACCGGCTGTCACACACACACACACACACACACACACACACACACACACACACACACACAGAGAGAGAGAGAGAGAGAGAGAGAGAGAGAGAGAGAGAGAGAGAGGTGAATAAATAATATTTTTTTGTAAAGACTCAAATGTCATAATCCCTAAGAATGAATCTTAGCCTCTAGTCAGTGTTGCAGAACAGAAGGCAGAAGCAGGCCATTCAAAAGGAGCAGCAGGCCAAGTCTTCAGCAAGCTAGTATGTTTCTAAGTAGGTGTGTCCTAAGGCAAAACAAGTTTGGAACCTGGGTGAGTCTGAACAAATGGACCATCAAAGGTTTATTTGATAACTTGATGCAGACATTTGCAGACTTGGAGCAGAATTAATGATAATGTTGGCAATCATTCTACACTCCACCCAACAGTTACCTAGCAACAGACAGGTAGGCTTTGCTTGCTATAAAAGGGACTATTTGGACTCTCTTCCATTCTCTGATTCTCTAACCTCCATATTCTCCCTGACCACTTTCACTTTTCTCTTCTTCCCCTCCCCCATCTCTCTTCACATGTTCGAGCCAGCTTCCTCTCCTCTCCTCTCTCTCTCTCTCTCTCTCTCTCTCTCTCTCTCTCTCTCTCTCTCTCTCTCTTTCCCTCCCCCACTCAGTCTTTTAGTCTTTCCCCCTGAAAGATCCCAGCTGGAGTCTCAGGATGGTGCACCCCAAACACCGATTCCGGACGAGCCCCAAAATGAATTTCCTACACAGAGAGACTCTTATTTAAGTCTTGGGAAATCATGGACCCCAACCACAGAGAGATCATTTTGGATGTAAGAAGCAAAGGCGAGGTTTATTATGGAGACCTCTTACAGAGAACTCTGGGCCGACATGTATCCCGTGCAAGAGACAGTGGTGTTGACCCCGAAATTTAAAAGTCAGTGGTTTATATAGGGAAAGCTAGGGGGTTTGGCGCGGTTACACACAATTTCCTAATTTTTGCCATGGCTATAAGTGATTGGCTCTTTCAAACAGACAACACAGCAGAACAGTACGTGCTGACTGGGGCGTACAGGATTTTAGAAGCTAGGGGCTTATCAGGGTTTCAAAGATATCTGGTTAAGGTGTGACTCTGAGTAAGCTGGAGGAGGTGCCCTTCTGTATCATAGTGGCCCTTCAGACTTGGCTGTAGGTCAGACCCCGCCCTGTCTGGATTTTGAAACTTATTCTTTTAATTTTATATTTTAAACCTTTAATCTGTATAATTTTCTTTTCATTCCCCTCTTTTTCTATTAAGTAATTCTAATCTTTGAATTTCCTTACCAAATCTCGTATTTGGTCTCACCAGTTGTCCTAACTGACTGGTACTGTTGTCTCAGTACCATTAACCGCACAGCACCCACTCGATTTTTAGCAAAAGTAATTAACCTGTTTGTCATGCAGGGCCAAAAACTAAAGTCAAGAAAATTACTAGTAATGGCCCAGATATAGCAGAGAGTAGGGTAGTCATCAAGGGAGACCGAGTGAACCAAGACTCAAACCAACCTTGCTGAGCGTCTCTATCTTTTTTGTAGGAGTCAAGCCTATTAACTAGTTTCTTTAACACACATGGACCTATGATCAGAAGCAGAAACAAAACTAAGAAGGGTCACATAAGGGAAGATATCAGAGTAGTCATCCAAGGAGATCTACTAAACTCCCTCTCGAACCATCCCTGATGTGTTTCTTTGTCTTTTGTCTAACCTTTTTCTAAGTTTATTCATGGAGTCTTTAATTATTCCTGAATGGTCTGTATAGAAGCAACATTTTTCTTTTAGTGTAGCACACAGACTCCTTCTTTAAGTAATATCAAGTCTAATCTCCTATTTTGAAGGACTACCTCTGAGAGGGAGGTTAGGTATTCTTGGAGGTCAGCTAAAAAGTCTTTTACTCTTTTTATATCTGAGTCAATGGCAGTTCTGAATTCTCTATAAGCCTTGTATTGTAGGGCAACAGCAGATGTCTTTTTGCTGCCCTTGCAGCACCTAGTTAGTCTTAAATAATTCTCAACTCTTTTTTGTCTTATTAAGTCTTTAGCATCAGGATTCTAATGTGGACACTATCTAAACCTATACACCAAGGTCATGACTAGCTTTCAGAACTTCTAAACTTATAGACTGTGATCCCTGAGGCACAATCCCAAGAAGTCTTAGAAGTATTAACATATGTAATATTACATCACTTGTAATAGAAATTAAGCCTATTCGCACACCTATCCCGATGGAACCCAGGGCAAACAAGCTGAGTGTCCCTCTAGGTCCCAGCTCTCAGCCCCAACAGCTTGTATGCGGCTGGTGAGGGCTGAGAATTGACAGCTGTCTGGGTGGTCAGCAGCACCAGGTATGGTCCTTTTCAGTGAGGCTCGAATATCTGGGTTTGGTACCATCGTATATAGCCGAGTCTCCGAGCTGGAACTGATGAGATCTCCCGGGGGTCCCCAGGGCATAGGCTGTTGTCAGCTGAGAGCAGATTTCTTTCTGTATCACCTGTAGGTCTTTTGCCTGGCATATAAATCATTATTACCATGACATGTTGTTTCAATAACATCATCTAATATAGTCAGAGGAGCTGAGCTCCCCATATAAGATCTCAAAGGGGATAAGGCTGATCTGGAAGGGATATTTCTTGCTCTGAAGAGAGCAAGAGGGAAGGAGTACCACCCAGTCTGTGCCAGTCTCCATGGTCAATTTGATAAGGGTCTCTTTTAGAGTTTTATTTATTTATTCTATATGTCTTGAACTTTGAGGTCTGTCAATATAATGTAATTTCTAATAGACCTCTAAATACTTGGCCACACCCTGGCTTACCTTGGCAATGAAAGTAGGGCCATTGTCCGACCAGATTACCTTGGGCATTCCAAATCAGAGGAAGATTTCTTCCAGTATCTTCTTGATGATTGTAGAGGCCGTCTCTTGTTTGGTGAGGAAAGTTTCTGTCTATTCCTGAAAAGGTTTCTACAAGCACTAGGAGATACTCGTGACCATATTTTCTTGGTTTTATCTCAGTGAAGTTCACTTTGACTTCAACTCTAAACTCTCTAGGTCTCTTTGTCTTATTTGTTTGTTAAGCATTTACTTATTGACATCTCTTATATTTTTATTGCCTCTCTGGCTAGAATCTTAAAGTCTATTATATATAACTTAACTAATTGGACAAGATTCTTACCTAGGTGAGTACACTTTTGTATTTGGCAAAGTGAGTTTTTCTTTGTTCTCTGGGAAGTATAGTTTTCCCCTAAAGTGTATCGTTGTCCTTTTATCTTTTAAACATTTTGGGCCTTTTCTAACTGAGGCCATCCCTTATTCCGATCCTAGTTCTCAGTGGCTCTCTCTTGTAGGCCTGTATCCAGGGTAGGCTCTTGTATAGCCATTTCTCGAGCCAGTTTATCTGTTTTGTTACTGCCCCATGACACTGAATCTCTTCCTTTTTGATGTTTTGGGCAGTGAATAATACTCACAGTTGTTGGCTTCACCAGGGCATCCAAGTGATGGTAAAGGCATCTGGAGCACTGATGTGCTGGGGTTTGGGGTTCAGCCATCCCAGATGACATTGTGTTGTCTACCATGGCAGCACCCACTATCTCTGACTTTCATGAAGAGAACTGTTCCTGTCCGTAGACAAGGTAGCCTCGGCTTTCAGCAGGGGTCAATCATCCAGTAGCAGAGGTCTTTTCTCTTCCCATGGGCTTTGGTCAGTGCTTGACACTCGTGCTGTGGTGGCTCCAGGTCCGGATTGGGCAGAAAGGTGACCAGATCGCACCCAACAGGTGGAGAATCTAGTCCATGGCAGCTGTCCAGTCGTCCCATCCTCTGGGACATTTTATTTAAAGGCAAAACATCAGCCACTCTAATGTGTTTAAGTTTAAGTCCTGGATTGGGTGATTATTGTCAGAGGCCAGCTGGCAGGAATGCTGTGTTCTAGGCAGAACAGCTCTAAGCCACAAAAAACGAAAGAAAGTGGGTATAAAGAAAAGGAAGCCAGAATAAAAAAGAGACAAAAAAAGAAGTTAGAGAGCTAAAGAGAGATAAAAGACAAGAGAGGAACATATACTTGCCACAGTAGTTAGAAAACCTAAGAAGATAGTACCTGGTAACAGAACTGAATTCTTGGCTAAAAATCATTGTGCTTATTACAAAGAAAAGGATACTGGGTCAGGACTGCCCCAAGAAGAACAAGAGGGGCCACTAGAGAGCCTCTTGGTCCTAGAGTGCTGGCTATACACAGAGATAGAGGAGAAGCCCATCCAGTTGTTTTGTGGATACAGGAACCCAACACTCTGTGCTCCTATGCCCCACTGAGCCAGTATACAAAGACCTTGGGTACAGTGCCTACTGACAACAAACAATATTTATAGACTTCCCAAAGAACAGTGGACCTTGGCATGGGCCCGGTAACCCACTAGTTCATTGTCATCCCTGACTATCCCCATCCCTTGCTCATGAGAAATTTGCTCTCCAAAATGGCTTACATGGGCTGAAATGGCTGGGTGGGGCCATGTGTATGCATATCTACAGACTGTGTATGTGGAGCTTAAGACCTATCTCAGTGCACCAGTACCTGATGCTGGGAGATTTGCTCTGAGAAGAACAACTGTGCCATTCCCAACAACTGGCTTTTGTAATGAATAAATTGATTATATAAACTCTCTTACTTACAAGAACCATATCAAGCAGGGAAGTCCAGATGATTCTGAGAAGATCGCAGCTCATGATTCCAATGTGTGGAAGGCTCAGATCAAGGCTATTTATTCAGAGAACCCGCTCATTCCCTACCCAAGACTCACTGAACTTTCCCACGGACCAGATTTGAGGGTGCCTTTCCAATAGTGTCTCCTGTGACATACTGGAAAACTTTACATACTATATATCTGTAAAGCTAGAGACTTCTCTTTGCTTCATTAGTACTTACATGTTCAGAATAGAGAATGTTGGTCAGGGGCTTGGCATGGGTAAAAAAGATCTAGGAACATGGTGTGGAGGAGATTATTCAGGATAATAATTCCACTTCCACGTCCATTCCTGAGACATACAGGTCAAGCTCCTAGTTTGTCTCGGTTTCCCAAAGTCCAATATTTTCCTCCAGACGTTTAATTGAAGGAATTTTGTATTACATTTTCTTAGTGTACATTCTTTGAAAGAGGACTTTATATATATATTCCTGAATGTGTACTCAAAAATATTGCTTTCCAATTTTATTTTTTGCAATGATATTGCAACAAAGTGGGCCCAGCTAAAGTGTGAATATAACAATATAAATATTGTATACCTACTTCTAATGATAATCTCCCAAATCCTTATTTTATACAAAAATTACCAGCCATCAATAAAGCAAAGGAGAACATAGACCCAAGAATGCAGTCCTGAATTTCTTTTAGGCTTGAAAAATTTTGCCTAGAAATTTTGTAGTTGTATTTGTGTCTTTATCCCTCCACTGGTGTCCTTCCGGGCTACAGGAGTTGGCCTCTAAATGTTCCATATCACCAATGTAAGTCACAGCTTCGGTAACCCCCATTGATTCGTGGGTACCTCCATTATCCTGGACTCTTTCTCTTCCTGGAGATTTCCCCTACCTCCTCATCTCTAATAGTTCAAGATTTCCTTTCCTTCTCCTGACTATTGGATCATATCTCCTGTCCCTTCCCACACAGGATCCATTCTCCTCTTCCTTCCATCTCCCATCTAGTTCCTTCCCTCAATCGGCCTCCTAGACAATTTTATGCCCATTCTACATGAGACTCAATCCTATGCACTTGGGGCATTCTTCTTGTGTATCTTCTTTGTATCTATGAGCTTAGTGGAGAATGTCCTGTAGTTTACGGGTAATATTACTTATAATTGAGCAATTTCAAAAACCCTGCTGGATCATATTTTTATAGTAGTATTCAACTTTGAAAATGATAATTTAATATGTGTGAATGTCCGGAGGAACAAATTTAAGTAAAAAGAAACTTAAAACATAGATCAAATCACAGATTTTAAAAGTTGACCTAATAATAAAATTGTCTACTATCATAAAGTTTGATTATATCACAGGCAATTTTTTAAGTGCTACAATAAATTTGGCAGACAAATGATGTTTTTACCAAATAATTATGGATAATTTGACTAAGATCAAATAAGATAAATATATTATTTCCATTTTGATATCACTTGCTGGCACTTTTCCTCAAACATGATGTATATAGCATTAAACATAATGGTATTAGATTTAAATTTTAATATTTATTTTAACCTAACCTATAAAGTAACAGGTTGTCTTATTTTATTCTTGTTGACATTCAACCTCATCCTCGCTTTTTCAGTTCTTTATTCCTTCCTGTCCTATGTCCCTCACCACTTATACTAGTCTCACTTCATTATTCTTACATCTACATCCATATCCCACATGTTCAATATCTTCCATGGCACACTGTTTAAAACCCAACTTTCTCATGTCTGCGACCTATATCAGTTAAATAAACTCAAACCATCCACAGCTTCACATAAATACAAGTATATTAGAAGGAGATTCTATGATCTATATGAGGAAGAACACATGGTATTTGCCTTTCTGAGTCTTTGCTACCTTACTCGGTATATTTTCTAGTTACGTTTATTTTCCTGAAACCATGATAGTTTAGTTTTCCTAGGGCTTAATGAAATACCATTTCGTATATTGTCATATTCTTATGTATCTACATATCAATGAACATTCCTTACTATTCTCAATAAAACAACAATAGATTTTTTTGTGAATAATGATGAGAAAGCTCAGATAGAGAAGTCAAGATTAATTACTGACAAACTAAGAAAAAAATTTTACAGATAAAAATTTGTGGTTATGTTAACTAGATCAGTGTATTCTAAGGTTAATAAAGGTTGTGGTATATATAATGTTTTAATACTAATTAAAATTGTAGAATATTCATACTTTAGAGAATGTTTATAAAATTGTCCATCACTAAGTGATTTTCCACTAATAATTTAATTTTTTTATAAAATATTTTTGTTATATATATATATATATTTAACTATTTACCTTAAAAATAAAGAACATTAAGAAGATACTGTGATAAAATTCAATAATAACACCAAAGACCTGTTAAATTAATTAAAAACGGACTAGAAGTTATGGAAAACCTCTTCAGTTAAATTAAGAGAATTAGAAAAGTGATAGCATTTTAATAGAAATGCACGTGTCAAACAATATACTATAAAATCCTGAAACTATACTAAGATGGTTACTATTCATTCCTATGTGCTAAGTATTCATCAATAAGCATGGTATATGAAGAGAAGGCATATATCAGAAAAATTTATTCATGTTTAACATACTAACTTTCTTCATAAAACTCAAGCGGACAATTCTCTTTTTTGTTGCTTAAAAAGTTTGTACAAAGCACGGCTTTTGATTATAACATAATATTTCAAAACTATCATTAAATATGCAAAGATCTTAACACAAAACCCAGTGTTTTCAGAGCAACCATACAACTTAAGAAGAAAAGAAAACATTTTTAAGTACATAAATATGCGTAATGAAGTCCCCACCTTACCAGTAACAGACGGGTCAAATTTATTGATCTATATATTACCTAGAATACTCTATCCCAGTTCATTGTTCCTTAGCATATGTTTATCCTCATCTTTCTCTGTTTCTTATCTTCTGAAAGCAGGTGGTATTTCTCATAAAATTAGTTCAAATCATAAAATCTTCACTCAACAAAAAGAAAGTGTTTACATTAGAGGAAAACCAATTAAAGGTTCTCATTCTTTATTGTGCAAAATTTTATATTTGATTTTGTATGCTTAATATGCTTCTACACCTTAGTGATGACCTTTCAAGATTGGCCTGAAATTCACCATTCTTAATTCACAATGTAAAAGCCCTTTAGCTAATCACAGAAAAGCCTTCAAAGTGTATTTACATAGGTTTATTTAATAAAAATTCAACTTATAGTTTAAGGGGAATAGTGATGTAAAGCACCTTTTCTTACATTTTCGGTGCCTTCAGATTATTTTATAACTAAGTCATTTCATTAGAATGAAGAAAAAATTATTAACATCTTACTAAAATAAAATGAGAATTTTTTTCTCTGTATAATACGGAACTTATTCTTGAACATTTTTTTGACAGTGTTTCTTTTATATCCCTGGCAGTACCAGAAAACTCTCTCTCTCTCTCTCTCACCTTTTCTCTCTTTCTCTCTCTGTAGACCAAGCTGGCCTTGAACTTAGAGTTCTGCCTGCTTCTGCTCCCTAGTACTAAGATTAAAGGCCTGTGCAACCACACCACGTGCTTTTCTACATCTTTAACAAGCTCTTTTCTGAATATATTCCAAATCTTATGAAGTTAGTTCCCTAAAGTACCTAGAAGAAATCCAATACCAAAAATATATTTTGCATATCTAAGTCCCTCTTCCCAAGTTCCTCCTTGATCTAGTCTCCTAGCAAGCTCTCTGAAGGAACTGAAAACAATAAATGTTTGCTTTCATTACAGGAATAAAGAAAAGGACTGTTTACTGCACAATCTCATGATATCACAGAACAATTCTTTCAACACTACAAAGTGAAATCTCATAAAAAGATGGGTACCCGAAGCCACAGTTTATTACCTTCTATTTGGTTGTGCACACTGTGACCACCATTCATTTTAATCAGGTTTAACACAAAGGTAATCTCTGCCCCAAGAATCCATTTCTACTATATTGACATATGCAGCCATGTTCAGTTAAATTTAAGCACCAACCGCACCAAAGTAAGGATTTATAAAATATCCAACAGAAACATGGGAAGACATTCTACAAAAATAAATTCATACCGAATAAATAAACAAAAGGTCTTTTACTTTTTGTAACACAACATCTATCCATTTTTATTATATTAATTGGTTCTGTGTACATTCACAAGCAAAGAAAATTGTATTTAAGCCAGGAAACAACTTGTGAGACTTAGTTCTCTCTATTATTTAGACTATGAAGACTAAACGTAGATATCAATGCTTAATAGAAAGCAATTTTAAATGTTGTGTCATTTAACTGTTTCTCAGATTTTTTTGTATAATTGAAAAAGTATAGCTAAATCTTGTTATTTAATATTTTTCCCACTCCATTTTATTATCTACTTTAACTCTGAGTAATAAGTCCAAATGGGATCTGATTACATATATTGGCCACATATGTATTTTTCTAAAACTTATAAGGCAAAGTTTTATATGCTAAAATGTACACTTTTGGGAGTACTGGAATTTAGTTCATCCTTTTTCATTATTTTCTCTGAAAGACTATTATTTACTAATTTGTTTTAAATTTTTAGAAGTATTTTGTGTGTGTGTGTGTGTATGTGTGTGTGTGAGTGTGCCTGTTTGAGTATACATACATACATATACATGTTCATTTGATAATTCAAATATAATAAGACCAGAGAAAGTAGCTTGAGTGATATTGATAATTTATGGACATAGTTAATTTTTGTATATGATGTATATATAACCTTGAAAATATTTTCTGAGTATTTTTCAAAAGCAATTTTTAAATATGTACACTAGATCACACATGCTAATTGCATTTTTATCTTTTTCCACACTAATTTTATCTCATTGGATGTCTAGAAAGAAATACATGGATCCATGAATCATGTCTTAACTCCAACTGTAGGTAGAATCAATGATAGATCTTACTTTTACTCACCTTTAGTTCATAAATTATATATTTAATTTGCTCTATTTATATTAGAAACGTGTGCCATATATATATATATATATATATATATATATATATATATATATATATATATATTCATTGATAACTTCCTTCTGTCAACAAACATTAAGAATTAATTATTTATATGCATTATTACAAAATCTAAGAACATTTAGTTTCTTCCATAATCAGCTACCATAATGCATAAATATTAGAACCATTTCCTGACTGACGCTATTAACAAAAAGTACTTGATGTACCATTCCTATAAACATATTTTGATATTATCCATCAAAGTGTCTTCACGGAGATGTCTAACTTTTACTAAAAGGAAATATAGTATAATTGTTATTATCTTTGAATCACAAATGATGTCAGTATTTTTCCATTCTATATTTATTTAAATTGTAAAATACAGTTCTTTTAAAATAAGGCATAGAAAAAAGGGACATATTGGCTATAGACAGCAAAAGAGACCAAAGAAATTAATGCTAAACTCTAATATTTGAGCCAATATCAGAAATGGGAAATGATATTTTACTATTAATTTAATGAGACATAGTGTCATTTTTATTTAATAATTTTTCCTGAATATTTTATGTATTTTCAGTTCAAATGGTATATCCTTTCCTACCTTTCCCATAAACCCCCACTTCAGCTTCTTTGAGGATGTTCCCATTCCCACCCACCCACCTCAACCTCAATCCTCTGGCATTACCCTACACTGGGGATATAAGTCTTCACAGTATTAAAGGCTTTTCCTTCCAATCATGCTCGACAGTGCATTTCTCTGCCACACATGTGGCTGGTATCGTGGGTTCCTCAATCTGTACTCACTAGTGGGTTGTTTAATCCCCCGAATTTATAGTGGGATCTTGTTGGTTGGTGGTGTGGTTTTTCCTGGGGTTTTGCAAATCCCTTCAGATCATTAAGTATTTTCTCTAAAACTTCCATTGAAACCCCCTTGTTTAATCCAATGGTTAGCTGCAACCATCCTCATTTATATCAGTAGGGATCAGTCAGAGCCTCTCAGGAGACATCCATATCTGATTTCTATCAGCAAGGATTTGTTGGCATCAGCAATAAAGTCTGGATTGGGTGGCGGCATAGTGGATGGATCCCCATGTGGGGCAGTCTCTGGTTAACCCTTCTTCAGTCCCTGCTTGACTCTTTATCATTGTATTTCCTCCCATGAATATTTAGTTCCTTTTTCTTAGAAACAATGTAGCATCCACATTTTGGTCTTCTTTATGCTTGGGCTTCATATGACCTGTGGATTCTTTCTTATGAATATGTTTGTGTGTGTGTGTGTTTATAATACAATATATATGTATATATGCACATATAATTATATATATATTGTTGCTATACACATATAGCATCATGTGTCCTTGTTACATGTTGGAGCATCTTTTGGGTAAATAACCAAGAAGTGGTATTGCAGGATCCTCATGTATTACCAATTGTGTTAGAAAATTCCAGACTGATTTCCAGAGTGGTTATACCAGCTTGCAATCCCACCAACATTGGAGGAGTGTTCCTCTTTCTCTACCTCCTTTTAATTATCATTTGTCATCTGAATTTGTTTTTATCTTAGCCATTCTGATTGGTGTGCTGTGGAACCTCAGGTTTTTTTTTTTTTTTTTTTTTTTTTTTTTTTTTTTTTGGTTTACATTTAACCGATGGGTAAGGATGTTGATATACCTTAGTTAAGAATTCATTGTTTAGCTCTATACACCATTTTGAAAGGACTATTTGATTCCCTGTAACATAATTCCTTGAGTTTTTGTTTAGATTGAATTTAGCCCTCTATCATATGTAGGATTGGTAAAGATCTTTTCTTAATCGATTGGTTGCTCCTTTTTCCTAATGACAGTGCCTTTTTCCTTACAAAAGCTTTACAATTTTATGAAGTTCCATTTGTCAAATCTTGATCTTAGAGCATAAGCCATTGGTTTTATATTCAGGAAATTTCCCCAGTGCCCAAGTGTCCAAGATTCTTTCACATTTTTTCTTCTATTAGTGTTAGGTTATATGATTTTATGTGGAGACCCTTGATCCACTTTGACTTGAGCTTTGTATGCGGTGATAAGAATTGATTGATTTCCCTTCTTCTGCATGCTAATTTCCAGTCAAACCAGCATTATTTGTTGAAAATGCTATGTTTATTCCATTGGATGGTTTTGGCTCCTTTGTCAAATATCAAGTGCCTGGGATGTGCCTTCATTTCTGGGTCTTCAATTCTATTCCATTGATGTGGGTATCTGTCTCTGTACCATAACCATTAAATTTTTATCATTATTTTTCTGTTATACAGTTTGAGGTAAGGGATAGTGATTCCCAAAGAAGGAAAAGATCTTTACCAATCATGCAACAGATAGAGGCCTTATATCCAAAATGTACAATAACTCAAGAAGTTAGACCGCAGGGAGACAAATAACCCTATTAAAAGTGAGGTTCAGAGCTAAACAAAGAATTCACAGCTGAGGAATGCCAAATGACTAAGAAACACCTAAGGAAATGTTCAACATCTTTAGTCATAAGGGAAATGCCAATCAAAACAACCCTGAGATTTCACTTCACACCAGTGAGAATGGCTAAGACCAAAAACTCAGGTGACAGCAGATGCTGGCGAGGATGTGGAGAAAGAGGATCACTCCTCCATTGTTGGTGGGAATGTACAACCATTCTCGAAATCAGTTTGGAGGTTCCTCAGAAAATTGGACATTGAACTGCCTGAGGATCCAGCTATACCTCTCTTAGGCATATACCCAAAAGATGCCCCAGCATATAAAAAAGACACATGCTCCAGTATGTTTATAGCAGCCTTATTTATAATAGCCAGAAGCTGGAAAGAACCCAGATGCCCTTCAACAGAGGAATGGATACATAAAATGTGGTACATCTACACAATGGAATGTTACTCAGCTATCAAAAACAATGCCTTTATGAAATTCATAGGCAAATTGATGGAACTGGAAAATATCAACCTGAGTGATGTAACCCAATCCCAGAAAAACACATATGGTATGCACTCATTAATATGTTGCTATTAACCCAAATGCTTGAATTACCCTAAATGCCTAGAACACATGAAATTCAAGATGGATGATCAAAATGTGAATGCTTCACTCCTTCTTTAAAAGGGGAATAAGAATACCCTTGGCACGGAATAGAGAGGCTAAGATTAAAACAGAGACAGAAGGAACATCCATTCAGAGCCTACCCTACGTGTGTCCCATACATATACAGCCACCCAATTAGACAAGATGGATGAAGCAAAGAAGATCAGGCAGACAGGAGTCAGTTGTAGATATCTGCTGAGAGACACAGCCAGAATATGGCAAATACTGAGGCAAATGCCAGCAGCAAAGCACTGAACTGAGAACAGGAAACCCGTTGAAGGAATCAGAGAAATAACTGGAAGAACTTGCAGGGGCTCTAGACCCCATATGAACAACAATATCAAGCAACCAGAGCTTCCAGTGACTAACCCAGTACCTAAAGACTATGCATGGACTGACCCTGAACTCTGACCTCATAGTAGCATTGAACATGCTAGTAAGATCACTCATTTAAGGGGAAGTCTTTGGTCCTGCTAAGACTGAACCCCTAGTGAACATGTTTGTTGGGGGGAGGGCGGCAATGGGGGGAGGATGGGGAGGGGAATACCCATAAAGAAGGGGAGGTGGAGGGGTTGGGGTATGTTGGCCTGGAAACCGGGAAAGGGAATAATACTCAAAATGTAAATAAGAAATACTCAAGTTAATTAAAAAAAAGAAATGAAAGGATCCAGTGTTAGAAATATGCAAAAAAAATTAAGCGAAAGACTACAGAAATTTGGAAGGGAGATGAGATGCGGGCAGGTCTAGGAGGAGCAGGAGGGATTGTGGGTGCACTTGATCAGAGCACATTGTATTACATGTACGGAATGTTCCACAAATGAAAAGCAAACCTTCCCATCCTTTTGATATCCTTATGCTGTGTTACGATGCAAGGCTTTCAAGAGGAACACAGATCAGATATCAGCTCCTGCTTCTTCTTTTACGGGTGTCCTTGTGGTGAATAAATTTTACAAGCAGAAAAAAAATAAAGAAGTTCTTTTCTTGTTGAGGATAGTTTTCTCTGTCATGGGGTTTTTGTTTTTTCAAATGAGTTTTCAAATTGCTCTTTCTAACTGTATGAAGCAGTGAGTTGGAATTGTGATAGCGATTGCCTTGAATATGTTGATTGCTTTTGCCAAGTTTGCCATTTTTGCAATATTAACTCTACCAATCCATAAGCATGGAAAATCTTTCCATCTGAGATTTTCTTCATTTTTTTTTCTTCACAGAGTTGAAGTTCTTGTCATAAAGACCTTTTACTTGCTTGGTTAGAGTCACACTGAGGTATTTTTTATTATTTGTGACTAATGTGAAAATTGTCATATCCCTAAATTCTTCTCAACCTGTTTATCCTTGAAGTAGAGGAAGCGTAATGATTTGTTTGAGTTAATTTTATATCCAGCCATTTTACAGAAGTTGTTTATTGGCTGAAGGAGTTCTCTGGTTGAATTTTTGGGGTCACTAAAATATACTATCATATCATATACAAATCATGATATTTTGACTTCTTGAATTCCCTTTATCTCCTTTGGTTGTCTAATTTCTGTGAATAAGATTTCTAGTGCTATATTAAAGAAGTAAGTGGAGATTGGGCAACCTTTTCTATTCCCAGATATTTGTTGAGTTGCTTCAAGGTTCTCTCCATTTATGTTGATGTTGGGTACTTTTTTTGTAATATTGCTTTTACTATGTTTATGTATGGACCTTGAATTTATGATATGTACCAAATCTTTTAACATGAAGAGGTATTGATTGTTTTCATTCTTTGTCACCATCGAACAAGATGATCATTTGTTCCCCCATCCTGTGAGTTTGTTTAAATAATTGATTTTTCTACATGCTGACCTCCAGTTGATCCATCACCATTTCTTGAAAATTCTGTCCTTTTTCCATTAAATGGTTTTAGCACATTTTTCAAAGATAAAGTGACCATTGGTGTTTGCGTTCATTTCTGGATCTCCAGGCTTGGATATCTGGTAAAACTTTCAATTACCATGGATGGAGAAACCAAGATACTCCATGACAAAGCCAAACTTACAAAACATCTTTGAACAAATCTAACCCTACATAGGAGAGTAGATGGACACTTCCAACACAAGGAAGGAAACTACACCCTAGGAAAAATTTGGGAATTAATCTTTCAACAAACCCAAAAGATGATAGCCACACAAACGTAATTCCATTCCTAACAATAAAAATAACAGGAAAGAACAATAAATTTTATTTACTATCTCTTATCATCAATGGACTTAGTTCTCCAATAAGAAGATATAAACTAAGGAATTGGAGAAATAAAGTGGACCGAACATTTTGCTGCATACAGGAAACACACCTTACTTACATAGACAGTCACTATCTCAAGGTAAAAGGCTGGAGAGAAATTCCAAGCAAATGGTCCCAAGAAACAAAACAGAAATAGCCTTTCTTACATTGAATAAAATTGACTTTCAACCAAAGATATCAAAAATGATAAGGAAGGACAAAATAATTGTCAAAGAAAAAATACTACTAAGATGAACTATCAATTCTGAACAACTATGTTTCAAATGCTAGGGCACCTAAATTCACCAAAAGAAACATCACTAAGACTCAAAGCATATATTGGCGCCAACACAATAATAGTGGGAGACTTCAATATGCAAGTTCATCAATTGACCGTTTGTGGAAAATGAAAATAACTGATACAGTGAAAATAACAGAAATAATCATCCAAATGGATTTAGCAGATATTTAAAGAACATTTCATCCTAAAACTAGAGAATATACCTTTTTTTTTGCACCTAAAAGTAACTTCTCCAAACTTACCATATACTCTGTCACTAAACAGGTCCCTATAGATACCAGAATAGTGAAATAATCCCATGCACCCTATCAGATTATCATGGACTAGTGCTGGTCTTCAATACTTTCTTATTTTTATATTTGTTTTTATTATCAATATTTGCTTAATGTGGTATTTTTGAAACACCAGCTTTCTTGATAGTTTGGCACTATGAAACCTAGGTTGGGTTTAGCCTAGTAGTAATCCTTCCATTTTGCCTCTATAGTAGCAAGAGAGAGAGCTCCATTCCATTCTTGGGTATATTCTACATTTTGAGTGAACATTTTGGGCACACTGTGCATTTAATGGTTTTCATCTTTTCTTAAATATATATTATTATTATCTCATCTTACAAATTTGTAGTTTGATAATTACATTTTAATATCATGGTTCCTGAATGGATCTTTTGATCTCATTTTGTTAATATTTTATCTCCATTTTAAATGGATTTTCCTTTGTGAATATTTTCTGTCTTTAAGTATGTTTTTGTCTTTATGTGATTTTATTATTGTTTATCAATGAAAAAATGCAATTTATTTACACCAGCAGCCATACAGGAAGGGGAACACAAGAGCTAGTTAGCTATTTGTATAGTATGGGTTACTTATTAAAAAATAAAAATCTCTGAAACAAAGGACAGTGATGAATTTCACACTATCCTCCCTCAATGTTCCCAGCATACAATAATTCCCAGTAATGGCCTGAGGTCATATGCTGTTGGGAATAGTTGATGGAAGAATAAACTCACAAACCACAGAATATTTAAAGAAAAACTTTCTTCCATACACACAGATACATAATAGGATTACAGGGAGGTCAATACAATTAATTGAAGAAGATGTAAAGAGGTATGTTGTGAGGACAAGGAAAGAATTTCAAACCACTGTCAACTATACAATGGTGAACATTTTTTCCCAAAAAGTGGTTTGTGTGCCAGAACAATAACAGCTGGACTGGACCCACCTTTTATCTACACAGAGTGTGGAGTTGTGGTCCTATTGGAAACAATGAAGACAGAACCCAAAACAATAGCAAAAGGAGGAATTAATATAAGCAATCCGGTGATGCAAACTACCAAAGACATCTTTATGTTCCAACCAGAAATCGCAGGAAAACTAAAGTCATATTTGAGTGCCCCATCTAAGACAAGAGTGAGCGAGCCATGGCCTTTCTCCCTTTCATATTTTTCAAGTACTTTACAGAAACAAGAATCTCAGACTGCTTTGTCCATGATTTATGAAAGGGTTTTCTAGGCATCATGTATTAAGAAATCATTTAAAAGTATTTTTAGCTCCTGACACGGTTTTATTAAAGTTCTCAAACTTCTTGGACTAAGATTCCAAAGTGTAACTAGGCCAACCCTGAGCTGTAAAACTATGACAAGCAACAATAACAGATATTTTCATGGCCCAAGCACTATAGCAATATACTATTGAGTACAGAGATCCAAATTTATTCAAACAGCTCAAGAGAGAAGGGAGAAAAAGGTTAGAAAAGTGATGAAGAATCAACACCTCCCTTGTGTATGCCAGCAATTATGGTTCTGCAGTAAGTCCTAAGAGGCAGTATCCAAGTAGCAAGGGGAGGAAAGGACTAAGGACAAGACAGGGAGAAAAACTAGCATGGCACATGTATGGAAGAGAAAAACTGAAAATGTCCTGTAATTTAAAAAAAAGATTTTTTCATTATTTTCTCATTCCAATCAAAAGAGACATCCATGAATGACTCTCCTCTAAGGCTTCCATAAAAGAGGTAAAACAAAAACGAATATAAACATTGAAAGTTTGAAAATAAAACAAAAGAAAAAGAACTTGTGTATGTTTCAGAGCAGGAACACTGAAAAATGAACTAAATCTGGTCAAGATGAAACCTAGAGTGGGAAGCAGGAACTAGAATTAAGAGCTGCAAGAGATAGGGAGGTGAGCAGTGACAGGAACATGGCCAGGCCTGAGAGATAAGGTTGGTTCTTTACAGGGACACAGAATGAGGTAAGAAAACATTTCAAATAAAGCAGCACCTTTCCTTTCTGCTCACCTCAGTAATCCCATCCTCTAATATCCCCCATTGAAGGACTAAAATAGAAGAGTTGTGGTATGTATGTCACTCACTTCCCATTTACTTTTAACCCTGCCTCCAAAGTCAGGAAATCCAAACTTTCTAACTTCCAAGAACAAAAATACAGCCCCAGGTATAAGGAGGTCCTGAGGGCCAAATGACAAACTGCAGTTAGTGAGAGTAGAGAATATGGAGATGTCTCATTCAACATAGCAGAAGTGTGACGGCCCAAGCTAAGAAAGGAAAAGCAACCATATCAGGTAAACAAGGTCTGCTTCTCATAACATTAAATTCATTTATATTATTCTTTCCTTATAAAAAAATACTTTATTTGGGCTTATAAACCAGAATATCAGAGTCAGTGATTGATGATATCAGAGCAAAGATATACAGGCAGAGGTTGCTGACCATAAGCAGAAGGTGGAGAAAAATAGATTGAAATAGCTTCAATCCTTTGAAACTTCAAAGCCTACCCCGAACAACATACCTCCTGCAACAAGTACATACCACCTAGTGAGATTACAATTTTTGGGCATTTACATTATTCTTGACTACACTTAGTCAAATCAATTCCCAGCTCAATCTTCATTTTGAATGAAGCTGATTTTCCTGCAAAGTGGCTCTACCATCTTCTCTTCCTAATATTGGCTTTCATCATGGGGATAATAGATGATTCTGGATGCATAGGGGATGTTTTTATTCCTATACATCACTCCATTAACGTACTATATGTGTACTGACATTTCAATGAGTTTCATTTGGAGAAGGTATAAATGGTTTAGCTTATATATATATGCTTTCAACCTCTATTAAATATCAAATATCCATTCTTGGTTAATAATTTCTTCTCTCATATGATAAAAAAATAAAATTTTACTCTAATCAAAATAATTCTCTATTATTTTAATATTGAAAGATACAGAAGAATATTAAGATAATGTGGAATATTAAATCAGCTGATCTGCATGTTCATTAATTAAGAACAACTAGAATCATTGATATGTTTTTGGAACATAATATAGTAACAAATACAAAAGCATTGAATAAATAGTGGCAGAAGACGAGTGTCATCATCTAAAATGTACCTTACCTTCAGATCCAGTGTTTTCTTTCATGTAGCAAGAATTCAATTTACCTACTCTTCCTCAGTATTTTTCAAACTCTCATTGACTCTAATTTCAAAGCTGTATCCTATAACTAGCATGATTGTTAAATTTCAAACCAAGAACAGTGCATGTGTCAATCATTTTCCGCCTTTCCTTATTTGTGTTTTATTCTGTTCCCAAAGGCCATGTTGTGTTGAAGTTATGAAGAATTTCTTGCTCCTTTGATGAAAATTTTCTGAAAGCATAGATTATTCATATTTGTAAAATACTGTTGATATGTTTAATAGTACTGGATATTATAGTTAAAATCATCTGGATTAGGAATTTTTGCATGTATATCATAACACACTAAAATACTAAAGATTAAAAGTAGAAGAGCTAGAATTTATCACATGTTTTTACTCTTCTAGGGTGTGTAAATTCACAAAATCTGAAAAATGACTTCTTTCTGTGAAATTCACATTCATGAGCCATTAAATTCTAATCAAAGAGTGTGTCAGCACCAATAAACTTGGATTAAATTATAATTGCAATACAAAATGTTTGTAGTAAGTATATGGGCAAATAATTTGTCTGAATATACTAAATAAGCATGTAATATAATCATAGGTTTGCTCTTCATTAAATAAGTACTCCCATTTATAACTTAAAAAATACAGATATTGAAGTGAGTTTTGTTATATAACAGCTAATAATGGTCTTAGTAATGGATTAAATCACCAAACAATGTACAGTAAGTAGGAATGTCTAGTGAGTTAGAGGTTCTTTCAAGCATCTACAAGGGGCTAAAATAAAATCCTTTATAATTCTCCTAAATCCACTTATCATGAAATATTCCACATCAGAGTAAATAACACCAACAACTTTTCTTTTGCTCAAAAAAAGACATTGGCTTTCTTTTCTTCCTGCCCACACCACACTCATTCTTCTACCAAACACAACAATTTCCGACATAGCTCTCTGATATGACTCTTTTTCATTATCACTGACAGTACTTCCAGATAGACTTCAAAAACATCCTTAAAATTATTCTCTGTATCATCTCATAATACATAAGTAACCAGAGTCCCTTCTATATACATTGTGAGTTAAACAAACTTATTTAAAACTGTTCAATGATTTCTAAGACATTTACAGTAAATAAAAATTATATGTCTAATACTGTTCCTATATTCCCATATGAGACATTGCCTAAGCTTCAGCTTTATTTGGACCGCTCTTCTATCTCTTAGTCAATACAAACTACTATCATATTTACTTTTTGGAAATGTCAAGCTCTTTGTCCTTTTATCATCCTTCTATTTACTGTGATTTTGCCCAAAATATAGATCAACTATATTTCATCTAATCTAACTTAAATGTCACTTCCTTATGACAATCTCCATGACCATATTTTTAAAATAGATTCTTCAACTACTTGCATACTATCAACTGTAACAGACTGATTTATGGATTCATTTCTTTCTTTTTCTTGAACTATAATGCAATTTTTATAAAAGAAAGTTCATAATACATTTTATTCATTCCTAATCTATACCACTATTATGGACCTGATACAGTAATGGAGACTTATTATTTATTACATGATTCAGTAAGTTTCAAAAATAAACTTTATACTATTCTTCATTTTAATAAATATGCATCCCATTCATTGGTTAGTCCAACATGTAGTAATTATGTGAATTCTTCAATATATTACAATTCAATGACCTAGTTGACATTGCCTATATATTTTAATTTATCACAGATAGTCTGTGTCATATTCAACACAATACTGTGTTCACTGAGCAATTATCTCATCTGGCAATATATTTGACATGAAAGAATGAGATCCCATGAGGAAATAGATGGACTTCCAGGAGTGCTGACACACTCAAGAGCACAGGAGAGACTTCTTCTTCTCAGAGGTAACTTCCTGGAGTGCTCAGAACCCACGAATGGAGGTGTAGTCTGTTACAGCATACTTTTGTTTCTATCTATTCCATATAGCTGAACCTGATCCACAGCTCTTGGTACACAAAAAACTCCTAACCCAAAACATCCGGGAAATCCCAGACAAAATGACAAGATAAAACCTAAGGATAATAGGTATAGTAGAGAATGAAGACTCCCACTTTGAAGGGTCAGTAAATATCTTCAACAAAATTATAGTAGAAACCTTCCCTAACCTAAAGAAAGAGACAACCTTACACGTACAAAATTCAAAGAGAACTCCCAAAAATTTGGAGCAGAAAATAAATTTCTTCCATCACATAATAGTTAAAATATAAAGTACACAAAACAAAGAAAAAATATTAAAACCAGTAAGGGAAAAAGGTTGAGTTACATAAAAAGGGAGACCAATCAGTATTCCACACTTCTTAAAATAGACTATGAAAGCTATCAGGTCCTGGGCATATATCACACAGATCATAAATGAACAAAAATGTCATCCCAGGCTGCTATAAAACCTCTCAACTACCATAGATGGAGATTCCAAGATATGCCATGACAAGAGCAAATTTACACAATATCTTTCCACAAATCCAGTCCTACAAAAGATGAAAGGTGGAAAATTCCAGTACAAGGCAGGAAACTACACCCAGAAAAAGAAAGAACACAATCTACTTTTAAAACACAAAAGAAGATAATGTAGGTAGCCACAGAAACATAATTCGACATCTAACAAGAAAAATAATAGACAAATCCAATCATTTGTCTCTGATATCATTAAACATCAAAGGACTCAAATGCCCCTGAAACGACATACACTAGAAATCAACTGCCCTGGAATAGAAACACTTTATTCTTCCTCTGTCTGCAATGGAGGGGTCAGAGACATGGCCATCTGATGGACCAAGATCTAGAATTGACCTTGTGACTGAGGAGTGTCTCAAACAGTCAGCCTCTGCTGTAGTGTACCTGAAACTGAATCCTTGTGAACAAGAATCCATAGGAGACTCTCACTTTGTTCGTGGCTGACTCAGGTATACCATTCAACTAATAAAGACCAGAACTTTTTCCTCAAACCTTATTGCATAGCCAATACAACTTTGACCACCAAAAAATCTCCAAGAACAATGGATTGACGTCCCATGGCCAATGAATAAAAGTTCCACCCTGGATCCAAGGCCACTTATCTAAGATACTCACCAGAAAGGTAAATATCCCTCACACCCATACCTGTGCTGCTAATAGTAAGTTTAAAAAAGGATTAGAGACAGTGACTTCACACAAGATTTCAGAATAAACCTCAGATTGCTGTCATGTCTGTAGTGGAGTCCTTGGAGATAAGAATTTTCTGGAGTTCTCTGAAAATGTAGAGGCCTGGAGTGATGGGATCATTGTTTTTTATAGAAGGTAATCATGGATAGTCCCCTACTATCAAACCGGATTAAGACTTTTCTCCTTTCAAAAACATTGATATTTTTTATAGGCCTTAGAGTTACCCATTTGACAAAATTGTCTCTCAGAACCATCCCTTCTGCTTGGGGCCCATGGGATATTTTACCTCGGACCAAGGAGCATTGATCCCTCTGGTGAAGGTTCACTGAAATCCAAAAGGAGGGAGCAAATCCTGGAATCTTATGCTACTTCCTTGAGTAAAGTCACATGATATGTTGTGAAGTCATAAGTCTGGTGCTCATTTCGTTTTGGTTGAATATACTTTTAGGGGGCAATCATGCTTAGGACACCTCAACTTTTCATGAATCATGTAATCTATATTCAGGCTCTTGCATATTCAGCTAAAGATGTGGATATGCTAGACTGTGCGGTATCATTAGAAGATGATGCAATGCTAGGACCTCCTGAGCTATTGTAAGCAATTTAATTTTTTCTCAAATACAAGGGGAATATGAATACTCTAATCAATTCTCCTGTCACAGGGATATCAGCAACTCATCTTTACTTGGTGGTACTCATCCATTCTTTCTTTGATTAAGGAGGCATCATGTGTTATCCCTGAAGGAAAGGTTACTCCAGATCATTCTAGTTTGTCCAAAGTAGGTTTAGATATTAATTTAGGGTGAGGAAACCCACACTAGTTCCTGATATTATGGACTGTGCCACAGATATGTTTCCTAATTTTTCCCAGGTTTCTCCTTCAGTTCAAGGTAATCTTGGGTTTCAATTGGGATGCAATGAAGAGCCCCTGAAAAACATATTCTGCAAAGTAAGATGAATATATTCTACTTTCTTTGAATAAGAAAATGTAGACATACCCTGTAAGTTGAAAGGGGCTTAATACAAATTATTTTGATGAAGGACATACAGAGAAGCAAATGAAATGAAATCTCACACAGTTTTTTTTTTCTTAAGGAAACTTTAAATTAATATCCCCTGACAATGGTTTCTTCCGAGAATCCACTTCTATCCATAGGATCTCAGTTCTATTCTTCTAAGAGGTCTTAATGTTTCCTTTCTTACCTGGGTGGCCAGGCATAGATAAATGTTTGAAGGAATGGAAGACCACGTGGACATGATGTCCTCAGACATGTCAGTGCAAATCTGACCCCTAACCTAAGTTCTGCCTTTAAGGTTTGTCACATAAAATGGAGCAGTTTCATCTTTGTTGTCGATGATTATCCTGCTTCTGAACAGCTTGTGCAAAACATAAATCCAGAGATTACCACCCAATATGTAAGAGCAAATTCCCTAATTTCTGGCCAGCACGCCTCAGAGTACCCCGACACATAGTTATTCTGGACTGTGAAAACAGTTGCACTTGACTGCCTTCTTCCAGTACCCAAGGTAAACTTTTGCCTGAAGGATTCTGTGACCTTCTCACTCTTCCCAATCCTCCTAAAATGTTCTCTCTGAATAATGGGCCCTTGACTTTCCAACAAAGTAGTCGTATCCCTAACTGATTAAACATATTTTCAAAAGTGACTCCTTCTATAATCCAATGACTCTGCTCCACTCCGGTTTGAATTCCCAGAGTCGTAGTTTAGAATCAGAGTATATAACCCTTGCAAACTGCAATAAGACAAATCAATAGAAATGTAATAATTTCAACATTTCTGCTTAGATCTTAACAGCTGAACAAACCAGAAGAATTAACCTAGCCAGAAAAAATTATCCAAAGCCTTTGGCAGAAGAAATATGTTCCTGTCTTTTCTCTCCTGTATTAACAGAAATTATGAATATGTAAACCTCTGAATGAGAATTTGAAACTTATGATTACTGCTGGAAACTTTATCCACTGTATAAGGTACCAGGAAGCTTTTCTCTTGACAGAAGTGTGTATGGCACCTATATACACTATGCCTTAAGAAGTTTCTCTTCATTTTCAATAGGGCTTTAGAGTTTTCCTCTCTTACATGGGGTTCACTTTACCCAGTGTTAGCTTACTCCTTCTGATTATATTGTAGAGCATGGCAGTACTCGCCTAAGTATAGCATTGCCCTAGACCCTTTATGATAAAGGGGCTTAAAACCTGTTTGAAGTCTTACATGGGCCTTTTATATTCCTATTCCCATCAAGTGGTGTTGTCTTTTCTCCTTAAAGGGCTGCCAGACCAAGGGAGTGTTATATCACGCATCCTACGTGAATGATCATCTAACATTCCCTGTCTTTCCAGTAGGATTGTGGTCAATTGTCTACTTCAATCCACCAAGTCGATTTTAGACCCTCAGCTTCTGCAAATGGGGGCTTGGGAAATCAAATTCTATTGAAAGGGCTCTAAAAATTATTCTCAGTGCACATCAATTGTCTCAGACCTCCTCCCTGTGTACTATGTGAATTTTGGAGTACCTGTGGAACTAAAGAATTACTAGAGCTGCCCTTCGGCCCATGCCACTCAACACCCCTATAAAGAAAGTTTGCTTAAAACTAACCTCTTTATTCAATGTATTCATACAACACATATGCAAACAATGGTATCTTATATTTCTCTGCTTCTAAATCCTAGTTCAGAAGACACAAAGCTAAATTGACTCTTATACCATGTGCCTTAAAGTAGGTCATCAAAATATGCACCATTCCTATATTTTATTCACATATGTTTGCAGCTGAACACATCCTTGAAGAAACATCACCACTTCCTGATCCACTTATACTTTTGTTGTGACCATTGCCTGGACTAAAAGATATATATGTATACATATAGGGAACATACTTAGAAGTTACTGAAACAGAGTCAGAACATTCCTCAAGGCCCAGTGTAGCCGATAACCTTCCCCTGCTGACCATGGGTAAAGTTGATAATTCTTTTCTTCAAAATATGACTAGGGTCCTCCACATTGTGAACCAATACATTCAGGATTTCACTTTAGCTAAAGATCTTCTCAGAACTTCCCATTCTGTAAATCTGTTCTCAGAAATCTCCTGTTCTGAGATACATCCTAGACTCATTCCTCTTTGAAGAGGCCCTGAGAACTACCCTGAACGATGATGTGACTCCTTCCCCATCAGTGTGGTCTTGGATCTTGCTCACCTCTTGATGGTGTACACTGCCTTTGACCAAATGAAACTCACACATTGCTTTATTCACAAGGTGACATGAGACATGCTTTTTCAAATAATAGTGTGCCAAAGCTTGTATTCTAAAGCAGTCCCTCATGACTTTGAATTACCTCACATGGATATACTCTAAATAATAGAGAATCAAGGCTTTTACCTTTTACCATGGTGGATAGGGAAATATCTTCTTCCATCGGGTTTGAGGTCCCAGGTCCTATATATAGAATCATTGATTGATTCCAATCAAGCCAATCACTAGAAATCAAGAACACCCTTTGTTGCTACCCATATATGGACATATTAAGACAAACTGAATGAGCAACAGATCCAGAGACAGTCATCCAAGCTGTTTAAAAAAGGCTTGGGTTGTTACCTAAACTTCCCCAGATTTAATACACGATGCAAAATTTCTACCAACTGAAATTGAAGGGCATTGTTGGAGAAAATCCTTCACCAAATCAGGTTACAATGACATCCATGTGTCACAGGATGTTTCATGCTACCAACCCCAACTCCAAGGGTTTTCTAACACATACCATTGCACAATCAGATCTCAAAGTTTTCTCTTTCTTAAAGGCGTCGAGATCTTCCTTTTTCCCTCAGTTACCTAAGTCATTGAACAGAATGTCAGACCTCCCTCCTACAACTGAGCCTACTCTACTCATTCCCTGGTTGCCTTATGTCTTCTCAAGTACTCATATAAAGGAAAGACCCCCAAATTTTGATTATTTGAAAGTGGGCTCAAGTCACTTCACTTCTGACTAAAGAGGCCCCATGGTCTCATGGCATACCTCTGTAGAAGCCAGAATCAGATTCAATAACATGTAGTTCAATGTAGTACAAAATGGGACCTTCAACCACAAAAACTATAGGCAGTCAGTTCATGGCCAAGGGAGTATATGCTATGGAATGATGCTCACGAGATATGTCAGATTTGGCTCCTAAGGGCAAGTCTCATTGATTCCATCTATACTTGTGAGGAGTTTCAGTTGTAGCCTCTAGCTCTGGAAGTCCCAAGTGCATCACTTAATTACAAGGACATCTTATACCTGATTTAAACTCATTTTACTTAAGTGCCAATCTTGACCAAGATTACCAGGCAATCATGATTGCGATTTCGCAGTGGGACATCATAAGATTCATGTTGTAGATCACAGGGCAGAGTATAGAAAGCTAAAATTAACATATATGCAATCTTACTACAGATGGTTGTCAGAAATGCAATTTTTCCATCTCTCATTTATGGATGTGTACACATGTACACTTATACATATATATCATATGCACATATATACATCACACACACACACACACACATATATATATATATATACACATTATACATAATATATATACATCATATGTATACATTTATACATCTTATTTATACACATATGATATATATACATTTATACATCATATATGTATATATATATATATGTATATGTATATGTATCGATGGAGCATCAGAGTTCATTTAATCACTTACCCTGATGGAAGAGCATGCTAATGGAAACTGGAAAGAATAATCGGAAGAAAATTAAGCAATACCATACTGTTTTCCCACCACCAAAGGTGAGCTAGAATTTTTCCTTCTTCACAGTTAGGTGACTAGATCTTGGTAATTGGTTAAAAATGGCCAGGCACTTTCTTGTTTAGCAAAGCAGTTCAGGATGACTCCATAAGTTGCAGTTATGAACACAGGTTACTTAAACTGCACCTATTTCCTAGCCATCTCAACACCATCCCCTTTAGATGAAGGGGAATCAGCACTTCACTTTGATTGGTGGCCTTCAGGTCTTTATTTTTTGACAAATAATACTTTACACCATCCCCTTCTGTATAAGATCTGTTATAAGAAGGACTGGAGTTTACTATTGAGATCTCTGATTTTTTTTTTTGCCCAAGAGGACCAAGATTAAAGAGTCCTTAGAGCATACTCAACCTTCTAATAGGGAGCTTTAGATGAAGTATAACCCTCTAATAGGGAGCTTTAGATCATGTTCATCTAATAATGGCCACTAAATAAATATAGGTTTGGCCAAAGGTACTTCACCTAATTATGATCTGTGTTAGCAAATCGTGAAACTTTCATTATCTCTCCTATATACCATCCTTCATGCTTATACCCATGTCGTTGATGATTAGCTTCAAGAGGACTTAGAGACTGAAAATCATGACTGCTGAATAATACTAATGCTTGGACCCCGGTTAGAGCCTACCATGGTGTAACTGAAGATGTGAATATGTAAAGTAGCCCTAGCTTTCCTGCTCAATTTAGGCTTGAAAACTCCCTTATCCTAAAATAGGTTTGTCACTTTAAGCAGATTCTACGTCTTCTTTAATATTCTACTCTTAAACATCATTACTTTAAATCACCAATTTATGTCCACTATATATCAAATGTATATTCTGTATATAAGTGTCTGCTATCTGTCTTATAAGACTGGCAGTTCCTGAGATCATCTCTGGCACCCAGGTCTAAAACTCCACTTCCAGTCAAAAAGGTCCTCAGTAGCTAACCTATTTGACAAAGAATGATTCTGAACCATTCTACTTTTGGTGAAAGATGGCACAAAATTTACACTTAACTGTGTCTCATATTCAAAACTTCCTCTAGGAAGGACATCAGAATGACACCTTTTGCTCCAGTTGTTCTCAAATTCACACCTTCTGTCCAAGGGGTCTGTAAATGTCATCATTTCAAAGAAGAGATTCAGTGTCTCTCCTTTTCCCTATGGGAGTATCAACACTCCACAACTACTCAAAGTATTTCAAGTTTTTTCTCTGTATAGTGGGCAAGAACACTTTTACCAAAGGACAACATTGGCCTGAAATATCTTCTTTTGCCCAAGGGGTACTCATGCCTGCACTCTCTATTGGCCATCTTCAGCACTTCTTCTCTTGATTTTGTGAGCCTGCTACATCCCAACTGTCTAGGACTACATACAAACTTCTTCCTGCTAAAGGTATTCTGAGACATTCCTCCATGGAAGAAAGGGGTTTTGATCTTTTCTTGTCTGACAAAAGTCTTCAAAGCCCAAAGACAACTGCTGGAATGAAATGCAACCTATAGGACTGATGCAAGAATTACTACCTGGACTTTCAAATGGCATGAAAATATATGGACATTCTAAATACTGAAAAAGCATAGGAAGCTGATCAAGCAATACTGGATCTTTCTCTGCTCCACGAGGTACTTACATTTTCTCCAGCATGAAATGGTCTTTCTTATTATTTTAAAAGTAGCCAGAGATTTTACAGTTCTAACAAACAGGTATAGAATATCTCCTTTGCACATTTTCTCAGAAATCCCGGTGATGTCCACGGTGCAATAACAAATTTTTCCCATGAAGTCTTGCATATTACCTTTTTGAGGACTGACACAACAGTCCTACTTCTGTTCAAGTTCCCTACCTCCACCATCTCCAGGACACAAGTGATTTTTCAGGGAGGGCCTAATTATGATGTAACTGAGAATTGCCATGGCCTACTGCTGAGCAGCTTTCCTTACATTGCCAAGATTAGAGGGTGTCTTTTCCAGGAGTGTGTCGTTTGAAACAGTGGAAATCTTTACATACTCCATCTCCATAAAGAAAGAGACCTCTCTTTGCATCATTAGTGGTTACATGCTCTGAATGGTGAAAATTAGTTAGGGGCTTGGCATGGGTAGAAAAGAACTAGGAACTTGGAGTGGAGGAGAATCTTCTGGATAATAATTTTATTCACTGGACCATTCCTGTGAAAGACAATTCAATTTCCTAGGGGTTTTCTGTTTCTCAAAGGGCAGTATTCTCCCAACAGACCTTTAATTGAAAGAATATTGTATTACATTTTCTTACTGTACATTCCTTGATAGTGGACTTTACATATATTCCTGAATGTGTATTCAAAAATTCTGTTTTCCAGTTCAATTTTTTGCAATGATTTTGGCTTCAAAGAAGGCCCAGCTTTAGAGTGAATATAAGTTTAAAATTGTGTATCTACTTCAAATGATAAACTCCCAAATCCTCATTTTATCCAAAATTTTTCAGACATCAGTAAAGCAAAGGACAACATGGACTACAGAATGTGGTTCTGTAGTCCCATTAGATATCAGTTCTCAAAAATGTATCTTCCTGTGTTCCCATGGCCAGACTTGAGGGTTTTGGATGTTCTACCATGATCTTACTTCAGGCCAAACATAAGATTCAGGAGGATGTACAGGGAGAGGAATGGCTTGAGGTCCAGTGAAACCTCAAGTTCAATAGGTTCATAAGAACAGGAGGTAGTCTATTTGGCATTGTCATTTGTGGATTCTACATTCTTGACAAAGTTATGCAGAATCCATGTTAACATTCCACCTACCCTCATAGTTGTAGGAGAAACCAAAAGTGTGTTTGTGTGTGTATATATATATATATATATATATATATATATATATATATATATATATATATATATATATGCCACCAAAACTAGAGAAGATTGATGAAGCTAAGAAGTGCATTCTGCCAGGAACCAGATGTAGATATTTCCTGAAAGACATATCTAGAGCCGGTCAACTATATACAAGAATGCTAGTGGCAAACAGTGTACTGAAAACAGACCTCTTGTTGGAAGATTTTGAAAAAGGATTACAAGAGCTGAAGGTGCTTTCAACACCATGAAAACAACAATGCCAAAAAACTAGATCTTTCTGGTACTAGACCAATATTCAAAGAATGTGCATTGACAGACCTATGGTTACAACTGCATATGTGGCTGAGGATGGCCTTGTTGTGCACCAATGGAAGGAGAAGCCCTTGGTCCTCCCTAGGATTCTCTCCTAGTTCAAGGGCATGCCAAGTGGACTTAAGGGGGATTAAAGGAAGGACTTAAGGGGGATTAGGGGAAGGGAACGGGTAGGGATCTTATGGGCAGGAAACTGGGAAAGGAAAAAAAAACATTTTAAATGTAAATATAGAAACATCCAGTTAAAAAAGCAATAAAATTTGCTAAAAAATAAAAAAAAATGGAAGAAATTGAAGAAAAGAGAACTGCCAGATAATCACATCTATTAACTCGGAAATCTAGAGGATCACTATCAGGGAAGGGTAGTAGAGTAATACTAGTGAAAGACTGAGATGGTGAAGTCTCAACTAGAAGCACTTCTCTCTCCCAGATATCAGTGTCAGACACAAACTACACTATAGGAATCCAAAGCATGGAGCACTTTATACCGAGCTTAGGACACAATGCTTATATTTCCATTATTCCTTAGGACATTTTCTTCTGGGCAAAAAGAACAAAAGCCATGAGTTTCAAGAAAACTACTGTACCCTTCCCAACACTCAAATTTGGGATAAACAAGTTAATGTTATAAACTCTCTGACATCCAGGAACCATAACAAGCAGGGAAGTCCAGCTGCTGAGAGGCTCCCAGCTCCTGATTCCCATATGAGGAACGCTCTGATCAATGTTATCTTTTCATCAAACCAACTAAGCCCCTACGCAAGACTCACTAAGCTCTACCATGGACAAGATATTTCTTCATTTTTTTATACCAAGTCAGAAGGCCAGCTTCTTCTCCCCATCTCTGTTATCTTCATCCTCTTTCTTCTCCCTCCCAAATGGCTGTCTGCTCTGAAACAAAGGCCATTTAGTAAACCCTAGAGATAATGAATGAGTACCTGAGAGGCAGTTGCTTTCACGACAACACCTGTAACATCACAGAAGAAGCTAGAGCCCTCCAGGATACAAGAGATTTTCCAGGAGGGCCTAATGATGATGTCACTGAGACCTGCCATGGCCTACCTGCTAAACATCTTGAGCAGGTATTTTGACTGAAGGCATCCGAAAATTAAAAAAGAAATACTAAATGTATGACACCGCAGTTGTGATGATCATTCATTAATTAGACCCGTTACCATAGAGATGTCTTATTCAGGGGAATGTATGGATGATAAAGCAGTAAATGGCCCTGAATTAAGAACCAGATGCCTGGTAAAGTTTCACGTTATTCACCCCCATGTTGTATGGGCCCTGAGCGAGAAGAGGGGGACTAGTGGGCAGGTTGTTGATTTCGCAGAGAATGGTAGAAATAGAAACCAATTGGGGTAGGTAATAGTATTATTGAAGAGAAAGGTTTATGACTTTTATGGTGTATGTCTGATAACGCTAATATGTCCATAAATCATTATTTTAATGTATTTGAGAATATTCATGTTAATATGCAATGAAGTTAAAGTTGGGTTTTATGTCTTAATTCATTAATTTAAATTACATTTTTATATGATAGGGGAATATATATTAATGTATGATATACATTAATTTTGTAATGTTCTAGATTTTTTTATGTACAATATAAACCTGACGTCTGTCTTAGACATATCCTGCCATGCTGTCCAATGTAGGTAGTTATAATATACATTGTTATTGGCAATTCATAGATTTCTGTGGACCCAAGACAGGTAGCCTGGTCAAGCTGAATTACCAGAAAACTGCCAATTGTTTCTGAAAGAATGATCTTTCCTTCTCCTGTTCACTACCAACCTGTGATTCAAGGTAGCCATTTGATTCTTTTGCATGCTCACATCTTATTTATACTGTGAGGTCTCAGGTAGCAGGGGGTTGGGTATGTCACCAGGAGGTCAGTAGGATCATGGGTTTTAGGGACACTTGTTGGGAATCCAGGTCAGTGATCTTGTTACCTTTAGTCACAAGGCAGACATCTCTTTGATGTCCATAGTAGTAAGCCTAGCAGATCATAGGGGAATCCAAATATTCTCTTGGAGAGCCAAGACTTTCTCTATATTCTTAATATCCTTTCCTCAGCAAAAAGGACAATTTTGTCTCTGTATTATAAAAAAGACATGTGGAGTATCCAAAGCATAATGTCTGTGGATGTACAAGATGACAGGTTTCCCCCTTCCTTATTTGACATCCTGAGTCAGAGTGATAAATCAGTTCTCTTCTCTGGGCCTAGGTACCTGGCCCTAAGGCTTCCATGAAATAATTTCAATAACAGTAACTATTGAAGCTACTCGATACCTTGCTCAATGTTTAATGAAAATACTACCAACTGTGCTGACTATTGCATTAGTGTCTTTCATGGGATGGGGTTTGGCAGTAATCCATTAGGTCTGTCTAGATAAATTGGACCATTGTTGTTACCTCGGGACAGTCAGTGATGAGCATCTGTGGGTCTACACCACACAACAGGGTAACAGGATTTATGTCAAGTGGGTTTTCTTAACTACACTCCAGGATGGTGCAGGAATAGTATCTGTTAGTGTGCAACAGGGACATATAGAAGCCAGGATCTCATAAATACACTTGGGAGGAAATAGGGAGGCAAATTTTAAAACAGGGGCAGAAGGAACACCCATTCAGTGCCTGCCCCACATGTGGCCCATATATATACAGCCACAAAACTAGATAAGATGGATGAAGCAGCAAAGAAGTGCAGGCTGACAGGAACTGGATATAGATCTCACTGAGAGACACAGCCAGAATACAGGAAATGCATAGGCGACTGCCAGCAGCAAACCACTGAACTGAAAATGGGGCCCCAGTTGAAGGAATCAGAGAAAGCACTGAAAGAGCTGGAAGGGGCTCTAGACCCCATATGAACAACAATGCCAAACAACTAGAGCTTGCAGGGACTAAGCCAATACCTAAAGACTATACTTGGACTAACCCTGGCTCCAAACTCATAGGTACAATGAATAGCCTAGTAAGAGCACCAGTGGAAGGGAAAGCCCTTGATCCTGCCAAGACTGAACCCCCAGTGAATGTGATTGTTGGGGGAGGGTGGTAATGGGGGTAGGTTGGCAAGGGGAACACAAATATAGAAGGGAGTGGGAAGGGTTGGGGGATGTTAGCCCGGAAACCAGGAAGGGGAATAGCAATCGAAATGTAAATAAGAAATAATCAAGTTAATATAGATGAGAAAAATAATAGAAGCCAGATTGTGGTGTTCCTTGTAGAAAGGCTTCAACTCTCCTGGCTGATAGGAGTATAAAATGCTGACCCAGAATTAACTTCCTTGCTTCTTTCACAGAAGAGGGGCAGCTAATAAAGCCTTTAGACAAGTGATCATTCCTGAGGCTACAAGGTCCAGTTGTTTAGACAGATGCACACAAGGTGTTTTCACGGCCCTAAAAGGTTTATGTAAATCCTTCATGCAGTGTCTTTTCATGTGTTTCGTGAAAAAAAAAAGATGAAAACATTCTGAGGAACCTTGAAATTCTAGGACTTAAACCACAATAAACTATCAAGTATCAAACTCCATACCATCTGTCTCCACGCAGATTAGGTTCTAGTATCCCCACGTGTTCTGGGGTATCTAGGATTTGCTGTTTCTCCAAAACCCTGGTATCCAGGCAGAGCAATACCCACACACACAAATAATCTCTCAAACCTGTCTAGTACCTCCAGAGTTGAGAACAGTGGGATTACAGCAACCATTCTATGATACAGGTTCCTTTTGTCTCCCCCAGATTTTTGTCAATATTGTTGTCCTCCTAATATAGAAATGTGAACATTCCTAGCTCACCCTTGCTAGCTAAGTGATTATAACTCTTGGACCAGTGCCTCAGTGTCCCTTGTTCAATTATTTTGAGCTTCAGGAGAGAGGAGGAGGTTATCTCTCTGTTGTAAGGGTGTCAACCTGTGAAACTTCTGAGGCCATCAACAGACAGGACTGAAGAATTTTGAAATCCATGAAAGAATAGGGTCTAAGGTATTTGCCCACTTTTAACTCCTTCTGTAATGGTCATTCAAATGTTAATTTTATCTCCTTTGCAAAAAGCACCTGAAGAATACATCTTCCAAGAACAAGAAAATCTACATACTTTACTGGAGATTCAGACTTCTGAGTGTATATGAGTCGGAACTATGGGGTTGGTAGTCTCTACCCTCTATTGCCAGTCCCTCATATCTTGGATAGTTCATATGATAAATAGCCCAGTTTCTTCTCAAGTAATGACAACAACTCCAGTGAGACTGTGAGGATATCAGGATGCCCATCTCTTTCAGTTGGTAATATAGACTGTATCTCTCCCTTTGCTTCCAGAGTGTGCATTATTTAATCTACATATGCACAAATGATCTGGTTAGTTGAATAATTATGGGATTATGTTTTAGGGACAGGTATGGGAAGATAGATTCTCCCAATATACCTAGGATTCTTCACTACTAATCTGAAACTACAAGTGTGAGTTTTAGTCCAACTATCTTTTTAATACGTTTCAGGACTTTCACAAAGAAGATATTCTTTTGGTAAACAGAAAAAAGGTTAACTTTTTTAGTATATGTAAGTCGAACTGTGTCTAATTTTTCAAAAAGATGATGGTTGCTTTCTGTTTATGCAAGAGGCCTCTTGCCAGAAGGAAACAGGAAGAAGGGGGGCAATGAGACATGATTAATAACAGGTGAGTTATTATCCCCTTGCCTATGTCAATGGCATGTTTGCTGCTTCAGAGACATTAAGGGAGTTTTCCTTTTGCTACCGTGAATGGTACCTTTTGATCAGGTAATTGTCACAGTACATTATTGAAGACTGAATATGTAGATCCAGTGACCATTATGAAATCAATTGCTTTGTCACAATTTTAGGTTTTACTATAGATTCTTGGAGTACAGTAGCCTGGGTGCCATCACTGTCCTAACTGTAGGACTTGCTGTACCTTTTACTTCCAATTACAGCACTTATTTTCCAATGTTCACTTTATTTTCAAGAGGTATATTGGTCTTTCTCCATGGGTTGCTTGCTCGCTTCTAGCCCTTTTCATGTTTGTTTTAACAGACTTTATTATTATTCAGATTTACTCTTCTGCTTACCGCTTATGGCCTTCTTTTTTTTTTTTTTTTTTTTTTTGAGTACATTTAGTTTATTGTAAAAAGTGATGGAGGGGGAGAAAATAAATGATACGAAATATTCATAATATTAACATATAAACGTTCCATTATTATTTCACTTTTGGTACATCCACATTGTTTATGTTGTCTACAATGACAACAAAGAAGCAAATTCACAAATCTAATAGCATTAGATATCAGCATTCAGCTTTCATATTCTACATGATCTTTGAAGAATCTGCTCCCATGCTCCTCAAAATCATTTTGTTCACTCCAGTCCCCTGAATGATGAGATCAATCATGGCAATTGTAACAACAGAAGAGTGAGACAAGAAGGAAAAAAAATGCATGACCCCTGTGTTATCCCTTACATCATTGTCCTGGACTCAACAACCTATCACATCCTTCAGCATTTACCATCCATATCAAGTCACACAACTACATTTGAAAGCTGAGGCTATACTTCCCATGTATAAGCAATGATGGCATATGACACAGCCCATCCTTCCATGTGAAAAACATGCAGGTTTACTCCTTTTCTGCATAAAATCACACTCAACAGTTCTTTCCTTAGCTTTTATTTGCCTATGAATTCTTGCTAGGAAAAGACATTAAACTACCACATTCAGCATGCTCCTTTGAGAATTTTGTCTTCCTCTGCAGAATGTTTAAGAAACCTTTTCTATCTTAAAAGTTTGGTCAATAAAATTGCCATTATTCCTTTCATTAAAAATCCCAGTCACCTATTCTTATTATTGTTTATTGCTATTTTTACTATTTTTATTAATACTTATTAGTATATACTTTAGAAGTAAGTCCTACCAAGCTCTTGAAGACTTTTATCCTAACAAGACTTAAAGCTATATGTTATACAACAAGCCATTCCAGGACTTAGCACCTTAAACTACTGAACACTTTCTGACAGCCTCGGGTACAAAGCAGGACAACAACTGTAATGTCTCTACCCCCGTTAGCTTCATCTGTTCTGAGGTCTGTTGCTAAAAGCAATCAGAAGGTCAGACAGGATGCAAGCAGAAGAAAAATAAACTTATTTATTTGACAAAGGAGATTCAGTGACAGTTATCAAAATAAAAACAAAGAAAAACCTGCTTATTCTGCTTCCCAACATAGAGTGGATGGAAAAAAAATGCCTTTTTAAAAATATCATATATGTTTTTAACTTCTTTTTTTTAGGATGCCATTTCTTTTCTTTTCTTTTTTTTTATTAACTTGAGTATTTCTTTTTTTTTTTTTTTTGGTTCTTTTTTTCGGAGCTGGGGACCGAACCCAGGGCCTTGCGCTTCCTAGGTAAGCGCTCTACCACTGAGCTAAATCCCCAGCCCCAACTTGAGTATTTCTTATTTACATTTCCAGTGTTATTCCCTTTCCTGGTTTCCGGGCCAACATTCACCTAACTCCTCCCCTCCCCTTCTATATGGGTGTTCCACTCTCCATCCTCACCCCATTGCCGCCCTCCCCACAACAATCATATTCACTGGGGGTTCAGTCTTAGCAGGACCCAGGACTTCCCCTTACACTGGTGATCTTACTAGGATATTCAATGCTAGCTATGAAATGAGAGTCCAGGGTCAGTCCATGTATAGTCTTTAGGTAGTGGCTTAGTCCCTGGAAGCTCTGGTTGCTTGGCATTGTTGTACATATGGGGTCTCGAGCCCCTTCAAGCTCTTCCAGTTCTTTCTCTGATTCCTTCAACGGGGGTTCTATTCTCAGTTCAGTGGTTTGCTACTGGCCTTAGACTCTGTATTTGCTGTATTCTGGCTGTGTATCTCAGGAGAGATCTGCATCCGCCTCCTGTCGGCCTGCACTTCTTTGCTTCATCCATCTTGTATAATTGGGTAGCTGTATATGTAAGGGCCACATGTAGGGCAGGCTCTGAATGGGTGTTCCTTCTGTGTCTGTTTTAATCTTTTCCTCTCTATTCCCTGCCAAGGGTATTCTTATTCACCTTTTAAAGAAGGAGTGAAGCATTCGCATTTTGATCATCCATCTTGCGTTTCATGTGTTCTATGCATCTAGGGTAATTCAAGCAGTTGTGCTAATAGCCACTTATCATGTGCATGCCATGTGTGTTTTTATGTGATTGGGTTACCTCACTCAGGATGATGTTTTCAAGCTCCAACCATTTGTCTATGAATTTCATAAAGGCATTGTTTTTGACATCTGAGTAATACTCCATTGAGTAAATGTACCACATTTTCTGTATCCATTCCTCTGTTGAAGGGCATCTGGGTTCTCTCCAGCTTCTGGCTATTATAAATAAGGGGGTGATGAACATAGTGGAGCATGTGTCTTTTTTATATGTTGGGGCATCTTTTGGGTATATGCCGAAGAGTGGTACAGCTGGATCCTCAGGTAGTTCAATGTGAAATTTTCCTAGGAATCTCCAGACTGATTTCCAGAATGGTTGTACCAGTTTGCACTCCCACCAATAGTGGAGGAGTGTTCCTCTTTCTCCACATCCTCGCCAGCATTTATTTTTACCTGAGTTTTTGATCTTAGCTATTCTCACTGGTGTGAGGTGAAATCTCAGGGTTGTTTTGATTTGCATTTCCCTTATGACTTAAGATGTTGAACATTTCTTTAGGTGTTTCTCAGCCATTCGGCATTCCTCAGCTGTGAATTCTTTGTTTAGTTCTGAACCCCATTTTTAATAGGGTTATTTGTCTAACGTCTTGGGTTTTTTGCATCTTTTGAATATAAGCCCTCTATCTGTTGTTGGATTGGTAAATATCTTTTCCCAATCTCTTGGTTGCCGTTTTATCCTAACCACAGTGTCCTTTCCCTTCCAGAAGCTTTGCAGTTTTATGAGACCCCATTTGTCAATTCTTGATCTTAGAGCATAAACCATTGGTGTTTTGTTCAGGAAATTTTTTCCAGTGCCCATGTGTTTGAGATGCTGGCCTAGTTTTTCTTCTATTAGTTTGACTGTATCTGGTTTGATTTGGAGGTCCTTAATCCACTTGGACTTAAGCTTTGTACAGGGTGATAAGCATGGAACAAATTGCACTCTTCTACATGCTGACCTCCAGTTGAACCAGCACCATTTCCTGAAAATGCTCTTTTTTCCATTGAATGGTTTTGGCTCCTTTGTCAAAAGTAAAGTGCCCATAGGTGTGTGGGTTCATTTCTGGGAGCTGCCTTATGTATAATACCCAAGAGCTATAAGAATCCGTAATGGCATTCATCAGAGGAATGAATACAGAAAATGTAGTACATTTAAACAATTGTGTACTACTCAACTCTTAAAACCAATTATCTCAAGAAAGCCAAAGACAAATGGGATGATCTAGAAAATATCATAATGATTGAGGTTACCCAATCACAAAATGGTATGAAATCACACATTTTATGAAATCACCAAAAGTGGATATTGGCACAAAAGCTAAAATTACCAAAGATGCATTTCACAGACAACTGGAAGCTCAATAAAATGATACACAAAATGTGCATGCTTTAATCCTTTTCAAAAGGTGGACACAATAATATCTATGAATTTCGAGCAGAGACTGAGGAAATCCCATTCAGAGCAGGCCGTACATGTGGCAAAAATATATACACATCAGTCACCAAAACTAGATAAGATTGATGGAGCTAAGAAGTGCATTGTGCCAGGGACTGTATAGAGATCTTTCCTGTGAGACACAGCTAGAGCATATCAAATAAAGAAGTGAATTCTAGAGGCAAATCAGTGAATTGAAAACGGACAGTAGGGGAGTTATAGAAAAAGAGGAGTGGGGCCGGTTAGGGATCATATGTGCAGGTAATAGGGAAAGGAAATAACATTTCAAATGTAAATATAGAAATACCCAATTAAAACAGGAATAAAATTTGCTAAAAAATAAAAAGAAATAAAGAAATTTAAGAAAAGAACACTGCGAAGTATTCACAGCTATTGACTCAGAAATGTAAAAGTCATTTTCATGGAATGATAGTCAGAGTAATACTAATGGAAAGACTGAGATGATGAAGACTCAACTAGAAACACTTCTCTCTCCCAGATATCAGTATCAGACAAAAACTGCACTATAGGCATCCAGAGCATGGTGGAATTTACTCTGAGGCGAGGACTCAATACTTGTCTTTCCATTCTTCCTTAGGACCATTTTCTTCTTGACAAAAAGAATAAGGCTATGAGATCTCAGCAAAACAACTGTGCCCTGCCCATCACTTGGCTTTGGAATAAAAAAAAATAATGATATAAACTCTTTGACTTCCAGGAATGATATGAACAGGTAAGTCCAGATGCTTCTGAAAGGCTCCCAGCTCCTGATTCCCATATGTGGAAGATTCACATCAAGCCTAACTCTTCAGAGATCCCACTCAATCCCTACTAAGGACTCTGAGCTATCCCAAGGATGATGTACATCTTCCTTTTTTTATACAAAGATAGAAGGCCAGCTTCCTTCTCCACATCACTGAAATCTTTATCCTCTTTGTTCTCCCTCCCATATGGCTGTTTACCGTGAATTAGAGGTCAATTATTAAACCCTAGAGGTACTGCAAGAATATCAGAGATGCAGATGCAGCCACAACAACACTTGTGATGTCACAGAAGCAGCTAGGGAGTCCAGGTTACAAGAGATACTTGCAGTAGGGCCAAATCATGATGTCACTGTGAACTGCCATGTCCTACCTGCTAAACACATTTCCCTACATTAACCAGATTTTGAGTGCCCTTTCCAGGTACGTCTCCTGTGACACAGTGGAAACCTTTACATAGTCCATCATTCTAAAACTGTTGAAATCTCTTTTCTTCATTAGTGGTTACATGCTTTGAATGGGGAAAGTTAGCCATGGGATTGGCATGTGTATAAACGATTTAAGAAAATGGAGTGCAGGAGATTCTTCTAGATAATAATTTTTTCCCAGGTTCATTCCTGTGAAATACATAAAAATTTTGTAGGTTTTCTCTGTTTCCCAAAGGCCAGTATTCTCCCTACAGACCTTTAATTGAATGAATATTGTGTTTCAATTTCTTATTGTACATTCCTTGATAGGGAACTTTATAAATATTCCTGAATGTTTACTCAAAAATTCTGTTTTAAAATTCCATTTTTTGCAATGATTTTGGCCCAATGATAAAGTGAATATAACAGTGTAAATATTGTGTACCTACTTCAAATGATAAACTCCCAAATCCTTATTTTATCCAATAATCACAGACATCAGTAAAGCAAAGGACAATATCAACTCTAAATGTGGTTCTATAGTCCCAAAAGATAATCAGATCTCTAATATCTCCCTTCCTTATTTCCAAGGTTCTGACATGAGGGTTGAGGGTTTTTTAACCTGATTCTTTGTTCAGGCCAAACATAAGGTTCAGGAGGATGGACAGTGAGAGGAATGTCTTGAGGTCCAGGGAAAACTTAACTTCAATAGTTTCATAAGTAGAGAATGGCATCTATTTGGCATTGTCATTTGTGGATTCTACATTCTTGACCCAGTTGTGCATAATCCATGTTAAAATTCCACCAAACCTCATAGGTGTAGGAGACACCAAAATTACATAAGATTGATGAAGGTAAGAGGTGCATGCTGCCAAGAACTGGAGAAAGATCTTTCCAGAGAGTCATAGTTAGAGCATGTTAAATACAGAAGTGAATGTTAGTGGTAAACTGGTGAACAGAAAGCATGTCTCTTCTTGGTAGATATTTAGAAAGGATTACAAGAGCTGAAGGGACTTTCAACCCCATAAAAACAACTATTCCAACAAACCAGAGCTTTCTGACACTAAACCAATATTCAAAATCTGCCCATGGAAAGTCCTATGGCTCCAACAGCATATGTGGCAGAGGATGGATTCCTTGGGCACCAATGGATGTAGAAGCCCTTGGTCCTTCTCAGGTTTGGTTCCCAGTTCAAGGAAATGTCAAGGTGCAGTAAGGAGGGTTGTAAAAGAAGGGGAGTCGGTCCAGTTACGACCTTATGGAGAGGAAATTTGGAAAGAAAATAGCATTTGAAATGTAAATATAGAAATAGCCAATAAAATAAGCAAAAATTTACTAAAAAAATGGAAGAAATGAAAAAAGAAACTGCTAGCCATTCTCACCTATTGTTTCAGAAATATAATGAGTAACTGTCAGGGAATGGTAATCAGAATAATAATGGTGAAAAGACTGATATGATTAAGAGTCGACTAGAAGCACTTCTCTCTCCCAGACATCAGTGTCAGACACAAACTGAACTATAGGAATCCAAAGCGTGGAGGAGTTTACCCTGAGATGAGGACATAGTACTTGTCTTTCACTTCTTCCTTAGGACATTTTTCTTCTGGGCAAAAAGAATAAAAGCCATGAGCTGTCAGGAAAACAACTGTGACCTTCCCAAACTTGGGTTTTGGGATAAAGAAATTAATGATATAAACTCTCTGATTTCCAGGAACTGTAAGAGCAGGAAGTCCAGATGCTTCTGAGAGGACCCCAGCTCCTAATTCCCATTTGTAGACGGCTCAGATCAAGACAATCTCTTCATGAAACAACTCAACACCTACTAAGGACTCAGAGAGCTTTCCCAAGGACCTTTTTTGTACCAAGACAGAAGGTCAACTTTCTTCTCCCCATCTCTGATATCTTCATCCTATTTGTCCTTCCTCCCAAATGGCTCTTTACACTGAATTATAGGCCAATTAGTAAACCATAGATATATGGAATGAATATCTGAGAGGCAGTTGCTGTCAGGACAACACTTGTGACAACACAGAAGAAGATAGGGCTCTCAAGGATACAAGAGATATATTACGGGGGTACTAAGGATGATGTCACTGAGAACTGCCATGGACTACCTGCTAAACAGATTTCCTTACATTGACCAGATTTGACGGTGCCCTTTCTAGGAGAGTCTCCTATGACACAGTGGAAACCTTTTGTACTCCATCTCTCTAACGCTAGAGACTTCTCTTTGCTGCATTAGTGTTTACATGGTCTTATTGGACAAAATTAATCGGGACTTGGCATGGGTAGAAAAGATCTAGGAAGATGGAGTGGAGGAGATTCTTCTTGATAATAATTTTGCTCCCTGGTCCATTCCTGTGACATACAGTTCAATTTCCTAGTTTTTCTCTGTTTCCCAAAGGCCATTATTTTCCATACAGACCTTTAATTGAGTGAATATTGTATTTCATTTTCTAATTCTTCTTTCCTAGATAGGGCACTTTGTATTCATTCCTGAAAGTGTACTCAAAAATTCTCTTTTACAATTGCATTTTTGTAATGATTTTGGCAAAAAAGAGGGCCGAAGTATAGCGTGCAGAGAACAGTGTAAATATTTTGTACCTACTTCAAATGATAAACTCCAAATTCTTATTTTATCCAAAAATTATCATACATCAGTAAATCAAAGACAACATGTACTATACAATTTGTTTCTCTATTCCCATTTGATATCATTTCTGCAATATCTTCCTTCTTGTTTTCCCATGGCCACACTTGAGGTTTTTGGATATTTTACAATGATTCTTTTTTCAGGCCAAACATAAGACTTAGGTGGATGGGCAGGGAAAGAAATGTTTTGAGTTCAACTGAAACCTCAATTTCAATAAGTTCATAAGGACAGGAGGGAACTTTGCATCTGTAGATTCTACATTCTTGTTCTAGATGCGCAGAATCAATGGTAAATTCCATCTAACCTCACATAGGAGCCAATATATATATGATAGATAGATAGATAGATAGATAGATAGATAGATAGATAGATAGATAGATAGATCTGCCACCAAAATAAGATTGTTGAAGTTAAGAAGTGCATTCTGCCAGGAAGAGGATATAGACATTTCCTGAGAAACACAGCTAGAATATGTCAATTACATAAGTGAATGCTTGTGGCAAACCAGTTACTTGTAAATGGAACTCTTGTTGATAACTTTTGAGAAAGGATTACAAGAGGTAAAGGGGTTTGCAAACCCATAAGAAAAACAATGTCAATGAACCAGAGCTTTCTAGTACTATACCAATATTCAACGAATGTACATGGACATACCTATGGCTCCTACTGCATATTTAGTACCAGATGGCCTTCTTGGGAACCAACAGAAGTAGAAGCTCTTGGTCCTCCCTATATTTGATTCACAGTTCATGGGAATGCAAAGGGGTAGTAAGGGGATTATAGTAGAATGGGAGGTGGACTGGTTAGGGATCTTAGAGACAGGAAATTGGAAAAGGAATAACATTTGTAATGTAAATATAGAAATATCAAATTTTAAAAAGCTATATATTTTGCTAAAAAAGAAAAAAATGAAAGAAATAAAAGAAAAGAAAACTGCCAATTAATTACACCCTTTGACTCAGAAATCTAAAGGGTCACTGTCAGGGAATGGTAGTCAGAGTAATACTAGTTCAAAGACGAAGATGGTGAAATCTCAAATAGAAGCAATATTCTCTCCCAGATATCAGTGTCGGACACAATCTGCACTCTAGGAATCCAAAGCACGGAGTAATTTACTCTGAGCTGAGGACACAATACTTGTCTTTCCCTTCTTCCTTAGGACCAAAACCATCAGCTTTAAAGAAAACTGTGCCCTTCCCAACACTTGGCTTTGGAAAAAAGACATGAATGATATAAATTCTCCGACTTCCAGGAACCATAACTAGCAGGGAAGTCCAGATGCATCTGAGAGGCTCCCATCTCCTTATTACCATATTTGGAAGGCTCCAATCAATACTATCTTTTCAGCAAACCTTCTCAACCACTACCCAGAAATGACTGAGATTTCCCATGGACCACATATTTCTTTTTTTTTATAACAAAGCAGAAGGCCAGCTTCCTTCTTCCCATCTTTGATCACTTCATCCTCTTTTTTCTCCTTCCCAAAGGCTGTTTATGCTGAATTAGAGGCAAAATAGTAAACCCTAGAGGTACTGAAGGACTACTGGAGAGGCAACTTCTGTCAGGACAACACTTGTTACATCACAGAAGAAACTAGGGATCTCCAGGATACAACAGATTTTTTTAGATAGGCCTAATGGTGATGTCACTGAGAATTGCCATGGCCTACCTGCTAAAGTGTTTTCCTTTCAATGACCAGATTCGAGGGTGCCCTTGCAAGGTTTGTCTCCTGTGAAACAATGGAAACCTTTTCATACTACATGTCTTTAAAGCTAGAAACTTCTCTTTATTTCCTTAGTGGTTACATGCTCTGAAAGGAAAAGATAATCAGGAGCTTTGCATGGGTAGAAAAGATCTCGGAACATGGAGTGGAAGAGATTCCTCTGGATAATAATTTTATTACCAGGTCCATTACTGTGACATACAGTTCAATATCCTAGGTTATCTCTGTTTCCCAAAGGCCAGCATTTTCCCTACAATCCTTTAATTGAATTCATATTTCATTACAGTTTCTCATTGTACATTCCTTGATAGGTGACTTTATATATTCCTGAATGTGAAGTGAAAAATTCTGTTTTCCAATTTCATGTTTTTTTGCAATGATTTTGGCAACCCAAGGGTCCCACCTAAGGTTGAATATAAAAATGTAAATATTATGTACCTACTTCCAATGATGAACTTCCAAATCCTTAGTTTATCCAAAAATTTCGAGACATCAGAAAAGCTAAGGAAAACATGAAATATAGAATATGTTTCAGTAGTCTCATTAGACATCAGTTCTTTAATATCTAACTTCCTGTTCCTCTAGGGCCAGACGTGAAGGTTTTCGAGGTTTTACCATGGTTGTTACTTCAGGACAAACATAAAATTAAGGAGAATATGCAGGGAGATGAATGGCTTGATGTCCAGGGAAACTTCAACTTCAATAGGTTCATAAGAACAAGAGGGAGGTGTTTGGAATTGCCATTTGTGGATTCTACATTCTTGACCTAGGTGTACATAATCCATGTGAAAATTCCACCTAACCTCATAGCTGTAGGAGCCACCAAATGTATAGTTGGAACCAGATGTACATCTTTCCTGAGAGACACAGCTTGAGCAAGTCAAATACAGAAGAGAATGCTACTGGCAAACCAGTGAACCAAAAATGGATCTCTTGTTGGTAGTTTTTGAGAAAGAATTACAAGAGCTTAAGGGGATTTCAATTCCATAAGAACAACAATGCCAGTGAACCAGAGCTTTCTGGTACTAAACCAATATTCAAAGACTGTACTTGGACAGACCTATGTGTCCAACTGCATATATAGCAGTGGATGGCCTTGTTGGGAACCAATGGAAGGAGAAGTTCCTGGTCCAACCTAGGTTTAACTCTCAGTTCAAGGTAATATCAAGGTTCACTAAGGTAGGTTATAGAAGAATGTTAGGGGGACTAGTTACGGGTCTTATGGACATGAAACTGGGAAAGAAAATCAAATTTGAAATTCAAATATAGAAATATCCAAATAAAAAAAGCAATAAAATTTGCTAAAAATTAAAAAAAAATGAAATAAATTAAAGAAAAGACATCTGTCAGCTAATTACACATATTGACTCAGAAATCTAAAGGTTAACTATCAGGAAATGGTAATCAGAGTAATACTAGTGGAAAGACTGAGATGATGAAGTCTCAACTAGAAGCTCTTCTCTCCCAAATATCAGTGTCAGACACAAACTGCACTATAGGTATCCAAAGCATGGAGGCGTTTACACTGAGCTGAGGAGACAATACTTGTCTATCCTTTGTTTCTTCGGACCTTTTTCTTCAGGGCAAAAAGAGTGAAAGCCATGAGCTCTCACTAGAACAACTGTGCCCTTCCCAACAACTGACTTTTGGAATGAAGAAAATGATTATATAAACTCTCTGAATTCCAGAAACCATATCAAGCAGGGAAGTCCAGATGATAATGAGAGAATCCCAGCTCTGGATTCCCATGTGTGTAAGGCTCAGATCAAGGCTATCTCTTCAGATACAACACTCAACGCCTACCCAAGACTCACTGAGCTTTCCCATGGACCATTTATTTCTTCCTTTTTTTATACAAAGAGAGAAGGCCAGCTTCCTTCTCTTTTATCTCCCTAACAAATGGCTGTTTAGCCAGAATAAGAGGTCAATGAGTTAACCCTAGAGGTCCTCAAAGAATATCCAAGAGGCAGTTGCTGTCACCATGACACTTGTGACATCACAGAAAAGCTAGAGCTCTTCAGGATACAAGAGATATTTCAGGGAGGACCTAATGATGATGTCACTGAGAACTGCCATGATCTAACTGTTGAACAGCTTTCTTTACATTGACCAGATTTGAGGGTTCCCTTTCCAAGAGTGTCTCTTGTGACACACTGGAAACCTTTAAATACTATATATCTCTAATGCTGGAGACTTCTCTTTGCTTCATTAGTACGTACATGTTCGGAATAGAGAATGTTGGTCAGGGGCTTGGCATGGGTATAAAGATCTAGGAACATGGGGTGGAGGAGATTATTCTGGATAATAATTCCACTCCCAATTCCATTCCTGTGACATACAGTTCAAGTTCCTAGGTTTTCTCTGTTTCCCAAAGTCCAATATTTTCCTTCCAGACATTTAGGTGAATGAATATTGTATTACATTTTTTTATTGTACATTCTTTGAAAGGAGACTTTATATATATTACTGAATGTGTACTCAAATATTCTGTTTTCCAATTTTAATTTTTGCAATAATATTGGCAACAAAGTTGGCCCAGCTAAAGCATGAATATAACAGTATAAATATTGTATACCTACTTCAAATGATAATCTCTCAAATCCTTAATTTAAGCAAAAATTACCAGCCATCAGTAAAGCAAAGGACAATATGGACTTTAGAATGCGGTTCAGATTTTCTTTTAGGCTTGAAAAATTTTGCGAAGAAGGTTTTGTGGGTGTATTTGTGTCTTTATCCCTCCATTGCTGGTCTTTCCAGTCAATGGGAGTTGGCCTCTTAATGTTTCATATCACCAATGTAAGTCACAGCTTAGGTCACCCCATTGATTCGTGGGTACCTCCATTATACCAGGTCTCTTTCTCTTCCTGGAGGTTTCTCCCACCTCCTCATCTCTTAAAGTTCAAGATTTCCTTTCTTTCTCATGACTATCGGGTCCTATCTCCTGTCCCTTCACACACAGGATCCATTCTCCTCTTCCTTCCATCTCTCATCTAGTTCCTTTCCTCAATCGGCCTCCTAGACTATTTTATTCCCCATTCTAAGTGAGAGTCAATCTTATGCACTTTGGCCATTCTTCTTGTTTATCTTCTTTGTACCTTTAAGCTTTGTGGAGGATGTCCTGTAGTTTATGGATAATATTACTTATAATTGAGCAATTTCAACAACCCTCTTGATCATATTTTACAGTAGTATGTTAAAATTGAAAATTATAATTTAGTATGAGTGAATGTCATGAGGACCAAATTTAAGTAAAAAGAAACTTAAAACAAGATCAAATCACAGATTTTAAAAATTGACCTAATAATAAAAATTCTCTACTATCATAAGGAATTATTATATCACAGGCAATTTTTAAGTGGTACCATAAATTTGGCAGACAAATGATGTTTTTAACAAGTAATTATGGATAATATGACTAAGATCAAATAAGATAAATAATTTTCATTCTGATATCACTTCCTGGCATTTTTCCTCAAACATGATGTTTATAGCATTGAACATTATGGTATTAGTTTTAAATTTTAATATTTATTTTAACCTAACCTATAAAGTAACAGGTTGCCATATGTTATGTTGTAGACAATCACCCTCATCCTCGCTTCCTCAGTTCTTTGTTTCCGCCTGCCCTATGTCCCTCACCACTTATACTAGTCTCTCTTCATTATTCTTACTTCTAGATTCATATCCCACATGCTCAATATCTTCCATACCACACTGTTTAAAACCCTACTCTCTAATCTCTGTGACATATACCAGTTAAATGAACTCAAACCACCCACAGCTTCACATAAATACAAGTATATTAAAAGGAGATTCTTTGATCTCTTTGAAAAAGAACACATGGTATTTGCCTTTCTAAGTCTTTGTTACCTTACTCGGTTTAGTTTTCCTAGGGAGAATGAAGTACCATTGTGTATATTGTCACATTATTATATATCTATGTATCAATGAATATTCATTATGATTCTCAATAAAAGAGCAATAGGTTTATTTTTGAAAAACGATGAGAAAGCTCAGATAGAAAAGTCAAGAAACTAAGAAACTAAGAAACTAAGAAACTAAGAAAATTTCAAAGATAAATATGACGAACATATTTGTGTTTATATTAACTGGAGCAGTGTGTGTTAAAGTTAATAAAGGATGTGGTATTTATAATATTTTTATACTAATAAAATGTAGAATATTCAATAATTTAGAGAATACTTATAAAATTGTTCATCACTAAGTTATATTTCCACTAAAACTGTAATCTTTTTATAAACTATTTTACATATATATATATGTATATGTATATATATATATATTTTACCTTCAAAATAAAGAATATTAAGAAGTTAGTCATAAAATTCAATAACAACACCAAAGACGAATTATATGAATAACCAACAGAATAGGAGATATTGCAAACCTCTCCAGTTAAATTAAGAGACTTAGAAAAGTGATAGCATTTTAATAGAAAGGCACATGGCAAACAAGATACAATAAAATCCTGAAACTATACTAAGATGGTTACTATTCATTCCTATGTGCTAAGGTTTCATCAACAAGCATGGTACATGAAGATAATGTATATGTCAGAAAAATTAATTCATGTTTAACATAGTAACTTTCTTCATAAAACCCAAGCAGACACTTCTCTTTTTTGTTGCTTAAAAAGTATGTACAAAGCACGGCTTTTGATTATAACACTAATATTTCAAAACTATCATTAAATATGCAAAGATCTTACCACAAAACCCATAGTTTTCATAGCAACCATACAAACTTAAGAAGGAAAAGAAAACACTTTTAAGTACATAGATGTGCGTAATGAAGTCCCCACCTTACCAGTAACAGATGGGTCAAATTTATTGTTCTATGTATTACATAGAATACTCTATCCCAGTTCATTGTTCCTTAGCATATGTTTTTCCTCATCTTTCTCTGTTACTTATCTTCTGAAAGCAGGTGGTATTTCTCATAAAATTAGTTCAAATCATCCAATCTTCACTCCAACAAAAAGAAGGTGTTGACATTAGAGGAAAACCAATTAAAGGTTCTCATTTTTTATTGTGCAAAATTTTATGTATGATTTTGTATGCTTAATATGCTTCTACACCTTAGTGATGACAATTCAAGATTGGCATGAAATCCATCATTCTTAATTCACAATGTAAATGCCCTTTAGCTAATCACAGAAAAGCCTTCAAAGTGTATTTACATAGGATTATTTAGTAAAAATTCAACTTATAGTTTAAGGGGAATAGTGATGTAAAACATCTTTTCTTACATTTTTGTTGCCTTCACATTATTTTATAGCTAAGAGATTTCATTAGAATCAAGAAAGAATTGTTAACATCTTACTAAAATAAAATGAGAATTTTCTCTGTATAATACAGAACTTATTCTTGAAAATTTTTGTGACACTGTTCCTTTTATATCCCTGGCAGTACCAGAACTCACTATCTCTTTCACCTATTCTCTCTCTCTCTCTCTCTCTCTCTCTCTCTCTCTCTCTCTCTCTCTCTCTCTCTAGACCAAGCTGGCCTTGAACTTAGAGTTCTGCCTGCTTCTGCTACCCAGTGCTAAGATTAAAGGCCTGTGCCACCACACTCCGTGCTTTTCTACATCTTTAACAAGCTCTTGTCTGATTATATTCCAAATCTTATGAAGTTAGCTCCCTAAAGTACCTAGAAGTAATTCAGTATCAAAAATATATTTTGCACACCTAAATCCCTCGTCCCGAGTTGCTGATTGATCTACACACGTAGCAAGCTCTCTGAAGGAACTGAAAGACACAAATTTTTGCTTTCTTTACAGGAATAAAGAAAAGGCCTGTTCACTGCACAATCTCATGATATCACGGAACAATTCTTCCAACACTACAAAGTGAAATCTTATAATGACTCCTGTACCTGAAGCCACAGTTTCTTTCCTTCTATTTAGTTGTGCTCATTGTCACCACCATTTCATTATAACCAGGTTTAACCCAAAGGTATTCTCTGCCCCAAGAATTCATTTCTACTATATTGACATATTCAGTCATGTTCAGTTAAATTTAAGCACTGACCACACCAAAGTGAGGATTTATATAATATCCAACAGAAACATAGGAAGAAATGCTACAAAAATAAATTTATACTGAATAAATAATCAAAATGTGTTTTATTTGTTGTAACACAACATCTATCCATTTTCGTTGTATTGATTGGTTCTGGGTATATTCACAAGCCAAGAAAATTGTATTTAAGCCCGGAAAAAAACTTTTGAGATTTAGTTCTCTCTTTTATATAGACTATGAAGACTAAACTTAGATATCAATGCTTAATAGAAAGCAATTTTACATGTTGTGTCATTTCACTATTTCTCAGATTTTTTTGTATAATTGAAAGTGTATAGCTAAATCTTGTTATTTAATATTTTTCCCACTTCATTTCAATTTCTACTTTAACTCTGAGTAATAAGTCCAAATGGGATCTGATTACATATATTGGCCCCGTACGATTTTTTTTAAAATTATAAGGTAAAGTTTTATATGCTAGAAAGTACACTTTTGAGAGTACATTACACTGGAAATTTAGTTCATCCTTTTTCATTAGTTTTGTCTGAAAGACAATTATTTACAAATTTGTTTTAAATTTTTAGAAGTATTGTGTGTGTTTGTTTGTTTGTCTGTGAGTATGCCTGTTTGAGTATACATACATACATACATGTATATCTTTGACAATTCAAATATAATAAGACCAGAGAAAGTAGTTATTGATAATTTATGGACACTGAATTTTTGTATATGCTGTATATGTAACCTTGAAAATATGTACTGTATATTTTTTCAAAAGCATTGTTTAAATATGTATACTACATGAAGCACACTAATTGCAGTTTTAGCCTTTTCCACACTAATTTTATCTCTTTAGATGTCTAGAAAGAAATACACGGAAGCATGAATCATCTCTTAACTCCAAATGTAGGTAGACTCTATGATATATTTTGCTTTTTTACATGATTGCTCACCTTTAGTTCATAAATTATATATTTAATTTGCTCTATTTATGTTACAAAGGTGTGGCACATTGCTTTTGTAATGTGTGGCACATTGTATATATGTATTCATTGATAAATTCCTTCTTTCAACAAACATTAAGAATAAATGATTTATAAACATTATTACAAAATCTAAGATCATTCAGTTTCTTCCATATTCAAATACCAAAATGCATAAATATAGAAAGAATTTCCTGATTTTGACTATTAACAGAAATATTTGATGTACCATTCCTATAAACAAATTTTGATATATCCATTAAAATTTCTTCAATGAGTAGTTTAAATATTAATGAAGGTAAGTATAGACATATTGTTAGTATATTTGAATCACAAATGATGTCAGTATTTTACATAGCCAAATATGCATAAACATGTAATTTTACACCTGAATTCCATAAACGTGCATTTATATATTTCCACTCATAATCAGCTGGGTCCAACTTACACGCATTCTCACAATTATACTCTTACACACACACATATGCATTCATTCTTGTAATTACATATTTAAACAGACATCCTTACTTTCATATGCATAGGGAGCAAGAGACCAAGCACCAGTGCAGAATGATGAGGTCCAATCTTTATAACATAAAGAAAAAAATCACTTCGACCCTTTTAGTGCTAAGTGAATTAAACCCTAGTGTGTAAGAGAAAAGCCTTGTTCCTTTTGATAAGAGTAAGCATGCATTGCTATTAAGAAATGACCTGTTCTGTCCCATGGTAAGGAGAAACCTGCCTGCACCTTCTGTTCTTTCCAGCTTCTTCTCTTTTCCTCTTCTCCTCTGCATTCTGTAGATTGCCCTCTTATGTTACTTATAGTATCTACATTATTCCTCTCTACATTTCTTCTCAGCCCAGATATTTTTGGCTCAGTTCTACTAAGCTCAGTTCTCCTTAACTCAAAGCTGACTTTTCAGCTCTGTCCATCTACAGGTCAGTCCACCTGTCTCTGTCCTTCCAGTTCAGTCCTTCTCTCTCAGTCCTTCTGTGTGACTTCTCTTTCTCCTCAGAACTTAAACATCTTTAAGAATATATGATCCCATATTACAATGTTCATCACAAGTTCATATGAAAGGTCAAGCATAAATTGAAACATAATTTACAACCGAGAATTTTTACATCAATATCCATCAAGAGTAATTATCTGGCGAAACATTCATCACCTGTGTCAGCTCCACAGGCTCACTGAAGATCCAAAACCATAGTTGTTAGTGATGTTATATATAGATAAACCCAGTTAATATCTTATATTAACTGTCCTTGCACCTGCAACAAATCGTTTGTTTTCTTTTTATGACTCTTGATAACTGTATTGCAACATCATGGAATGTGTTCTTAGTAGGAGAAAGTCTGTTTACTATCTCAGAAAAATTAACTGTTGACACCAGGGACACCGGCAGAATTGTCACTGCAATTTTGACTATTAGAAAGGGACTTATACGGGTTCGGGGTTTAGCTCAGTGGTAGAGCACTTGCCTAGCGAGCGAAAGGCCCTGGGTTCAGTCCCAGCTCTGAAAAAAAGAAAAAGAAAAAAAAATATAGAGACTTATAGCAGTCCCACTATAATAGAGATTAATAACCATTTATATAATTTTAGGAATTATTGTAGAATCATTATTAAGACTAAAGAATTCATCTATTTGCCTGTATAGTATCACTACGGGACAGTAAAACTTCGTATGACTGCAGAGATCTGCTCCAAAGGGGTGTGCTATTACTCAATGATTGTTATATATGTCTAATAATAACAACAGGAATAGCATTTAATAGCGTAAACTTTCCCAAAATGAATCCCTTACAACTTTGCTTAATAAGGGAGAACAAGTTGTAGATTATAAAATAATACGAAGCTGTGTATCTCAGGATGATCACCTGCTAGTTATTAGCCTGTCCTGTTATGGGTCCTGACACTTTCTTCTCAGTCTTACATGGTACCTTCTCAAAAACTGACAATCTGTTCCATCATAAAACAGGCCTCAAGAGATACAAGAAGTTTGAATTAATCCCATGCATCCTATGAGATCACTACAGACTAAGAATGGTATTCAATAACAACAAAAACAACCATAGTCCCACATATACATGGTAGCTGAAGAATGATTTACTCGATGAGAACTTGTTCAAGGAAGAAATAAAGAAAAAAAATTAAAGACATTTCAGATTTTAATGAAAATGAAGGCATAACTTGGGAACACAAAAAAGCAATGCAAGAGGAAAACTCATAGCTCTGAGAGCCTCCACAAACAAACAGAAGCTATGATACACTAGCAGTTTGATAGAACACCTGAAATCTCAGAACCAATAAAAATCCAAAGACTAGGCAGCAGGAAATAATCAAACTCAGGACTGAAATCAACCAAGTAGAAATGAAAGGAATTATATAAAGAATCAACAAAACCAGGAGCTGGCTCTTCGAAAAATCCAGAAATAGGTAAATCCCTTATATTCAAATTAAAAATAACAAAATCAGAAATGAAATAGAGATATAACCAAAGAAAGTGAGGAAACTCAAAAAATTATCAGATCCTTCTATAAAAGCCTATACTTAACAAGTGGGAATGTAAGGATTCAATGGATAAATTTCTAGAGAGATATAAGGTACCAAAGTTGAATCAGAATCAGATAAACCACCTAAATTCTCCCATAACTTGTAAAGTAGTTTAAGCAGTCATTAAATGTCTCCCAACCAAAAGATCCCAGGACCAGAAAGGATTAGTAAGGAATTCTCTCAGACCTTCATAGAATACCTAATACCAATATTCTCCAAACTATTCCACAAACTTGAAATAGAAGGAACACTACGCAATTCCTTCTCTGATGCCACAATTATGCTTACAACTAAAGCAAACAAAGACCCAAAAAAGAAAGAGAATTTCAGACCAATTTATTCATGAATATCCCTGCAAAAATTCTCAGTAAATTTCTTGCAAGTCAAATCCAAGAACACATGAAAACAATGATCCATCATGATCAAGTAGGCTTCATCCCAGAGATACAGGGATGGTTCAATATACAGAACCTGATCACTAATCAAACTAATCCCACTATAAAAACAAATTCAAAGAAAACAAAACAAGCAATCATTTCATTAGATGCTGAGAAAGCATTTTACAGAACGTAGCCCTTCATGTTACAAGTCTTGGAAAGATCAGAAATTCAAGGACCATACTGAACTCAATAAAAGCAATATACAGCAAACCAGAGGCCAATATCAAACTAAATGGAGAAAAACTTAATGCAATCCCACTACAATCAGGAACTAGACAATGATAACCACTCTCTCCCTACCTTTTCAATATAGTATTCAAAGCCCTAGCCAGAGTAAACAGAAAACAAATGGATGTAAAGGGATACATATTGCAAAGGAAATTTTCAAAATGTCACTATGTGCAGATGTTGTGACCCGACAATTTCCACCAGTGAATTTCTAAGCAGATAAACAGCTATAGCAGAGTGGAAGAGTTTAAAATTGATTCAAACAAATCAGTATCCTGCCTCTGCTCAAAAGAGAAATAGGCTGAGAAAGAAATTACAGAAATGACACCCTTGACAATAGTGAAAAAGCTTATAAAATACCTCTGTGTGACTCTAACCAAGCAAATGAAAGATATACATGACAAGAACACAACTGTCTGAAAAAAATAAATTGAAGAAGATCTCAGAAATTAGAAAGATCTCCCATGTTCATGTATTGGCAGGTTTAATATTGTAAAAATGGCCATCTTGCCAAAAGCAACCTACAGATTCAATGCAATCTCCATCAACATTACAACTGATTTCTTCACAGACATAAAAATGGCAGTTTGCAAATTTATATGGAATAAAAAAAAATCCCAGGATAGAGAAAACTATTCTTAAAAATAAAATCATTTGAGGAAATCGCTATCCCTGAGCTCAAGTTGTATTACAGAGCAATGGTGAGGAAAAACTGTATTGTATTGGTATTGAGACAGTCAGGTATAACAATGGAATAGAATGTAAGACCCAAAAATGAACCCACACAGCTATGGCCACTTGATAATTAACAAAGGATCTAAAACCATACAGTGGAAAAAAAAGATAGCATTTTTTAAAAATTGTGCTGTTTCAACTGAAGGGCAGAAGGTAGAAGAATGCAAATCAATCCATTCTTATCTCCTTGTATAAAGCTCAAGTAAACTGGGTTAAAGAACTCCACATAAAACCAGATACACTGAAACTAATTGATGAAAAGCAGGGGAAAGCCTCAAACAGATTGGTACTGGGGAAAATTTCCTCAATAGAACACCGAAGGCTTTTGTTCTAAGATCAAAAATTGAAAAATGAAACTTCATAAAATTTCAAAGTTTCTCTAAGACAAAGAACACTGTTATTACTTCCATACAGCAACTAACAGATTGGGAAAAGATCTTTACCAATCCTATATCCGATGGAGTGCTAATATCCAATATATACAAAAAACTCAATAAGCTATCCTCCGGAGAATCAAATAACCCTAATTTAATACTGGGCTACAGTTCTAAACAAAAATTCTCAACTGATGAATATTGAATGGATGAGAAGCACCTAAAAATGTTCAACATCCTTACTCATTGGGGAAATGCAAATCAAAACAATCCTGAAATTCTACCTCATACCAGTCAGAATGGCTAAGTCAAAAAAGTCAGGTGACAACAGTCTCTGTCAAGGATGTGGAGAGAAAGGAACACTCTTTCACTGTGGAAATTACAAGCTCTTAAAATCACCCTGGAATCCAGGCTGGAGCTTCTTCAGAAAATTGAACATAGTATTTACTACCTGAGGATCCAGCTGTACCATTGGATGGCATATACCCAAAACTTGCTCCAACCTACAACAAGGACACATGCTCCACTATGTTCAGAGCAGCCTTATTTATAACAGACAGAAGCTGGAAAGAACCCAGATGTCCCTCAAAAGAGGAACAGATTGATATAATGTGGTACATTTACACAATGGTGTGGTATGCAGCTATTAAAAAGAATGACTTCATGAAATTCATAGGGAAATGGATGAAACTAGAAAATATAATCCTGAGTGACATAACAAAAACACAAATAAATGCACATAGCATGCCCTCACTAGTAAGTGAATATTAGCCCAAGAGCTCATAATATCCACCATAAACTCATATGCACTCTGAAGCTTAACAAGAAAGGACAAAGGGGGACTGCTTCATTAACAATTAGAAGGGGGAAGAAAATTTTCATGGGAGTCAGATGGAGGAATCACCCTGTGTGAGAGAGGGGAGTGAAATAGAAAAATAGGAGATCAGGATAAGATGTTGGAAGAAACAGGGAAAAAAACAGAGGACCAGGAAAATTAGTATAGAGAGAAGGAACAGTTGAGGATGGGGGTAACCTCTAGGATAAACCAGATACTAGGAATGCGACAGGTTCCCTGGACCCAATACTGATGACATTGGCCAACATCAACAATAACACTGAAATTAACCTGAAGACACCACCTCCAGTAGATAGACATGGCCCCCAGTGTAAGGATGGGACCACTCACCCATCTCAAATATATTCAGAGTTATCCTGTCTAATGGAAATGCAGAGGGGAAAGTGGGGCAGAGGCTGAAAGAAAGGCCATCCAGAGATCTGCAGACACCAACCTGGACACTGTTGCTGCTGCTGATATGTGCTTGCAAACAGGAGTCTGATATGCCTGTCCTCTGAGAGGCTTTGCCAACACCTGACTGAGACAGATGCAGATATTCACAGCTAACCATTGAACTGAACCTAGAGATCCCAATGGAAGATGTAGGGGAAGGGCTGAAGGTGCTGAAGGGGATCGTTATTAGAGATAGAACAACGATATCAATTAACCAGACCCCTCAGAGAACCCATGGACCTAACCACCAACCATTGAATATACATGTTCTGGTACCCTACATATGTAGCAGAGAATTGCCTCATCTCACATCAGTGGAAGGGGAAGCAGTTGGTATTTGGTAGCTTGATGTCCCAGAGAAGAGCGAATCTAGAGGGGTGAGGTAAGAACGACTGGGGGTGTTGGGGACGCACGCTCTTAGAGACAAAGAGGAAGAGTATGTGGTGGTGGGGATTATAGAGGCGGACCGGAAAGGGGGCAATATTTGAAATGCAAAGAAATACAATTGTTAATAATAGTAATAATAAAGGCAACTGCATACGATATCAAGACATATTTAGAATTTCAATATATGTGATTAGAGAAAATACTTTCCATTGTGTAGCATACTCAGTATTTCAAAAATATCATCACGGAAAGAATATTAAGAGCTTTGGGACAAGAAAAAATAGTGATACATCAAGGCAGAAGCATCACAGTAATATCTGGAACTCAAATGGAATTCTAATATCAATCCCATGCATTCAATGCTCTATACAAATCCTATCACATGTTCATTCCCTAAAAAAATCCACCAGTGATTTTCTAGTCCCTGCAGTCTCTGAGGATCAAGGGTCTGGATCAACCTTTCCCATTCGGTTATGAGGCTCCAAGACACATCACTGCACCACAGATGGCCTCTGGTTAGAGGGATCTACCGTGTTGTAAGTGTCGCTTGACCGCACAGTGTCCTAAGCACCCCTTGCCCTTTCCATTCATGTTGCTCCTTCCCGAATCCCTTGTCTTGGCCCCTGACAGTGGGCACAATAGCAGATAGCACTCTGGACACAAAGGAAGAGATTCGACAGGGTTCCTCCTCATTCAGAAAGCTTGGATGATCGCCCCGCTACTACAAGCAGAAATGACAAGTGAAGCAGCTCCTGACTGCCTGGTGCAGACCTCGCGACTGCCCCTTGCAGACCTCGCTACTTCCCTGTGCAAACTCGAGGACAGCTCCTCTAGAGCTTTGGCTGTTTCAGGAGATCAATGGTCACTCGAGATTTCCCTGCTTTGCCTTCCGGACTTGTCCACAGTTCTCGGAAGATAGAGAGACATACTCAAAGGATACAGCTCAACTGATGCTTACCATGACTCACCACTGGCAAGTACATTCACTGCCCCTTCACATGGTAGTAGCCCATTCGACATTTCTTGTTCAATTTCCTTAAAGACTAAACGACCAGATGTGAGGAGAGAGACCAGCGACCCTCATCCCGGACTTCACCCTCTGACCATGCACCAACGATTTCTCAGCCTCCACGGCCTGGGAACCCTTCAGTGTCCCCCAAGATGACAACAACACCTGAGTGCAACAGTGGAATCAGTTGAAGGATTCCCAGCCTCCACAGCCTGGAAGCCCATTCAGTGTCCCCCAAGATGATTATAACACCGGACTCCAATGGGGGAAGCATTTTAAGGGTTCCCAGCCTCCACAGCCTGGAAGACCTTCGGTGTCCCCCAAGTGGATTATAACTTCCTACCACAGTGGGGGAAGCAATTGAACACCAGAGACCCGAGCGACTTTGCACCTCCCGGACTACTTAGAAGGGCTCGGGACAAGTTCAGATGCCCAAAACCCTATGAAGATCAGAGATTCAAAAAACCTGATGCTCATGTTACAGAAAACCTGCAGAAACTCAAAGATCATATAAAGGCTTCAGTCAATAAGAGGGACCTACACTCCAGAAGGGAACTGACAGAGAAGAAGAAATGGACAGTTCCACTTACTCTGAGGGTTTCTGAGGGCATGAGTAATACACTGACCAAGGATAGCAGATCACTGAGAAACCCACTGACTAGGGATATCAGAAGATCTGCTTTACATCCTGCTACCCGAAAAAGAGTGGCCTCATCTAAGTTCCCATTCTTGGTTCTTGGGAAGATGAAAAAAAAAAAAGTAAAGAAAAGAAAAGCGGGTTATGTCTACTGGGATTGAGGAACATGTGGACTAGGACGAGTTGGTAGCCAGAGTGCCTGTAACATCTACAAAACACAATACTGGAGAGAATAGTGAAAGACTCAAAGAATATCACACTGTGCCTGGGCCACCTTCTGCTGACTCTTATACTGACAAATTGGGACAGGTACTTTCCCCACACATTCCAGGTTGCCAACATCCTTCCCTATCTAGACATGGAGAACTTGGATCTCCCATTTTTCCCCAAGATGTTCCTACCCACCCAGGACTTTCCGGAAATAACCAAATGGTTCCAATGTTTTATAGGGTTATTCCACATTTGCCCAGGTGTCCAAAATTCCTCCCACAGATCCTGAAAGGAAAATCATACATTCTCCTCTTCCAGAGGGAGTATCTTTTTTTCTTCCATCTTTATTAAATTGAGTATTTCTTATTTCCATTTCAAATGTTATTCCCCTTCCAAGTTTCCCCATTAACATTTTCCTAGCCCCTCCCTCTCCCCTTCTATAGGGGTTTTCCTCTCCCGATCCACCCACACATTACTGCCCTTCTCCCAAAAATGCCATTCACTGGGGGTTCATTCTTGGGAGAACCAAAGACTTCCCCTTCCACTGGTGCCCCTAATAGGCATTCATTGATACCTGTGAATTTGGAGTTCAGGTCAGTTCATGTATAGGCTTGGGTAGTGGCTTAGTCGGTTGAACCTAGGTTTGGTTGGCATTTTTGTTCAGATGAGGTCTCAAGCCCATTAACTCTTTCAGGCCTTGCTCTGATTCCTTTAGCAGGGGTCGCATTCTCAGTACAGTGGATTGCTGCTGACATTTGCCTAAGTATTTGCTGTATTCTGGCTGTGTCTCTCAGGAGAGATCTACATTGGTTCCTATCAGCCTGCATTTCATTGATTCATCCTTTTTACCTAGTTTACTGGCTGTATATGTATGGGCCCCATGTGGGGCAGGCTCTGAGTGGGTGTTCCTTCTGCCTCTGTTCTACAATTTGCTTCCCTATTCCCTGACAAGGGTATTCTTGATCCCCTTTTAAAGAAGGAGTGAAGCATTCACATTTTGGTTCTGTGCATCTAGGGTAATTCGAGAATTTGAGCCAATAGCACTTATCAATGAGTGCATACCATGTATGTGAATCTGTGATTGGATTACCTCACTCAGGATGATATTTCCAGTTCCATTCATTTGCCTATGAATTTCATAAAGACATTGTTTTTGACAGCTGAGTAATATTCCATTGTGTAGATGTACCACATTTTCTGTATCCATTTCTCTGTTGAAGGCATCTTGGTTCTTAGCTTCTGGCTATTATAAATAAGGCTGCTATGAAAATAGTGGAGCATGTGTCTTTGTTATATGAAGGGACATCTTTTGGGTATATGCCCGAGAGAGGTATAGCTGGGTTCTTAGGTAGTTCAATGTCCAATTTTCTGAGGAACATCCAGACTGATTTCCAGAATGGTTGGACCAGTCTGCAATCCCACCAACAATGGAGGAGTGTTCCTCTTTCTCCACTTCCTCGCCAGCATCTTTGTCACCTGAGTTTTTGATCGTAGCCATTCTAACTGGTTTGAGGTGAAATCTCAGTGTTGTTTTGATTTGCATTTCCCTTGTGTGTAAAGATGTTGAATATTTCTTTAGGTGTTTCACTGACATTCGATATTCTTCAGCTGTGAATTCTTTGTTTTGCTCTGAACCCCATTTTTCAATAGGGTTATTTGTCTCCTGCAGTCTAACTTCTTGTTTTCTTTGCATATTTTGGATATTACCCTTCTATCTGTTGTAGGATTGGTAAAGATCTTTTTTCTATCTGTTGGTTGCCATTTTGTCCTAAGAACAGTGTCCTCTGCCTTACAGAAGCTTTGCGGTTTTATGAGATGGCATTTGTTGATTCTTGATCTTAGAACATGAGCCTTTGGTGTTTTGTTCAGGAAATTTTCTAAAGTGCCCATGTGTTCCAGATGCTTCCCCACTTTTTCTTCTGTTAGTTTGAGTTTATCTGGTTTGAAGTGGAGGTCCTTGATCCAGTTGGACTTTAGCTTTTTACAGGGCAGTAAGAATGGATCAATTTGCCTTCTTCTACATACTGACCTCCAGTTGAACCAGCACCACTTGCTGAAAATGCTATCTTTTTTTCCATTGGATGGTTTTGGCTCTTTCTCAAAAATTAAGTGACCATGGGAGTATGGTTTAAGTTCTGGGTCTTCAATTCTATTCTACTGGTTGATTTGCCTGGCTCTGTCTCAATGCCATACAGTTTTTATCACTGTTGCTCTGTAATACTAGAGTTCACGGATAGTGATTCCCAAGGAAGTCCTTTTATTGTTGATGATAGTTTTAGCTATTCTGTGTTTTTTGTTATTCCAGATGAAATAATGAATTGTACTGTCTAACTCTACGAAGAATTGGATTGGAATTTTGATGGGGATTGGAATTAATTTGTAGGTTGCTTTTGGTATAATGGCCATTTTTACTATATTATTCCTGCCAGTTCATGAGCATGGGAGATCTTTCCATCTTTTGAAATCTCCTTCACTTTCTGCAGAGACTTGAGCTTCTGCTCATATGCTCATATCTTTTACTTGCTTGGAAAAAGTCACCTTGAGATATTTTATATTATTTGGGGCTATTGTGAAGGTAGTCATATCCCTAGTTTCTTGCTCTGCTAGTTTAGCTTTTGTGCAGAGTCATTTTTATACCCAGCCGCTTTGCTAAAATTGTTTATCAGGCTCAGTAATTATCTTGTGAAACTTTTGAGGTCACTAAGTATACTATCATATCATCTACAAACAGTGCTATTTTTATTTCTTCCTTGCCAGTCTATATACCTTTGACCTCCTTTTGTTGTTTGCTTCCTCTGGCTAAGACATCGTGAACTACATTGTATAAATTGTGAGAGAGTGGACAGCCTTGTCATGTCCCTGATTTTAGTGGGATTGCTTCATGTTTCTCTCCATTTAATTTAATGTTAGCTACTGGTTTGCTGTATATGATTAGGAACGGTCCTTATGTTCCTATAATTTCCAGGACTTTTATCATGAAGTAGTTTTAAATTTTTTCAAATGTTTTCTCAGCATGTAATGAAAGGATCATTGGGTTTTTATCTTTGAGTGTGATTATATAGTGGATTATGTTGATGGGTTCTATATACAAAACCATCCCTGCATGCCTGGGATAAAACCTACATGATCATGATGGATGATTTTTTTGATGTGTTCTTGGACTCAGTTTGCAAGACTTTATCGAGTATTTTTGCACCAATATTCATAACGGAAATTGCTCTGAAGTTTTCTTTTTTGTTGGGTCTTTGTGTGGTTTATGTATAAGAGTAATTGTGGCTTCATAAAAGGAATTCGGTAGTGCTCCACCTGTTTCAAATTTGTTGTATAGTTTGGACAGTATTGGTATGAAATGTTCTATGAATATTGGATAGATTTCTGAACTAAACCCATCTGATCTTGGACTCCTTTTATGTTGGGAGGCTTTTAATGATTGCTTGTATTTCTTAACAGTTATTGGTTGTTTAAACGGTTTTTCTGTTCCTGATTTAGCTTTGGTACCTGGCATTTGTCGAGAAAATTGTCCTTTTTCTCCATATTTTCAAGTTTTCTTGAATATGGGCATTTGTAGGACAATCTGATAACTTTTTTTTAAATTATTTTTTCAGAGCTGGGGACCGAACCCAGGTCCTTGTGCTTGCTACAGAAGTGCTCTACCATTGAGCTAAATTCTCAACCCCCGATAAATTTTATAATTTGCTCTGATTCTGCTGTTATTTCTCCCTTTCCGTTTATGATTTTGTTATTTTGGAAACACTCTGTGTGCCCTCTGGTTAGTCTGGCTATGGGTTAATGTATCCTGTTGATTTTCTCAAAGAACCAGCATTTGGTTCTCTTCATTCTTTGTATAGTCCCCTTTTTTTCTACTTGGTTGATTTCAGCTCTGAGTTTGATTATTTCCTGCCTTCTACTACACCTGTGAATATTTGCTTCTTTTTGTTCTAGAGTTTTAGGTGTGCTGTCAAGCTGCTGCTGTATGCTCTCCCCTGTTTCTATATGCAGGCACTCAGAGATATGAGCTTTCCTTTTAGTATAGCTTATATTAGTCCCAAAAGTTTGGGTATATTGTACCTTAATTTTCATGAAATTCTAAAAAGTCTTTAATGTCTTTCTTCATTTCTTCCTTGACCAAGTTATCATGGAGTAGAGCATTGTTCAACTTCCATGTATATGTGGGTGTTCTTTCCTGATTGTTATTGAAGAACAGTTTTAGCCCATGGAGTCTGGTAGGATTCATTGGATTATTATTATCTTTCCATATTCTTTTAGGTCTGGTTTTTGATTGATTATATGATCAATTTTAGAGAAAGTGCCATGAAGTGGTGAGAAGTTATATCCTTTTGTTTTATGATAGAATGTTCTAAAATATCTGTTAAGTCCATTTGGTTTATAACTTCTGTTAATCTGTCTATGTCTCTGTTTAATTTCTGTTTCCCTGATCCGTCTAATGATGAGAGTAGGGCGTTGAAATCTCCTGCTATTATTATTTGCGGTGCCATATGTTCTTTGAGCTTTAGTAAGGTTTCTTTTATGTATGTAGGTGCCTTTGTATTTGGAGCACAGATATTTATGATTTAGAGTTCATCTTGGTGGATTTTTCCTTTGATGAATATGAAGTGTCCTTCCCTATGATTTTTAATGACTTTTGGTTGAAAGTAGATTTTATATGATATTAGAATCGCTACTCCAGCTTGCTTCTTCAGACAATTTGCTTGGAAAGTATTTATCCAGCCTTTTACTCTAAGGTAGTGTCTGTCTTTGTCTCTGAAGTGTGTTTCCTGTAGTTCAAAACGCTGGGTCCTCATTACATATCAAGTTTGTCAATCTGTGTATTTTTAGTGGAAAATTGTGTCCATTGAAGTTGAGAGATATTAAGGATTAGTGATGGTAACTTTCTCTTATTTTCATATTGAAGGTTAGTTTACGTTTGTGTGCTTCTCTTTGTTTTGTTGTGAAAAGATTAATTTCTTGCTTTATCTATGATTTTACCTGACTCCTTGTATTGGGGTTTGCCAGTTAGTTTCCTTTGTCTTACTCGATATGTAAAAATATATTGTGTAAATTTGGTTTTGTCATGGAATATCTTGGTTTCTCCAGCTATGTTAATTGAGAGTTTTGCTAGATACAGTAACCTGGGCAGGCCTTTATGTTCTCTTAGTGTTTGTATGACATCTGTCCAAGATCTTCTGGGTTTCATAGTCTCTGGTGAGAATTCTGGTGGAATTCTGACAGCTTTGCCTTTATATGTTATTTAACCTTTCCCTTTACTGCTTTTAATATTTATATTTCTTTTGTGAATTTGGTGTTTTGACTTTTATGTGATTGGATTATTTCCTTTTCCATTCCAGTCTATTTGGAGTTCGAGTTCGGTAGGCTTTGTGTACGTTTATGGACATCTCTTCCTTTAGATTATGGAAGTTTTCTTTTATAATTTTGTTGAAGATATTACTGTCCCTTGATGTTGGCAGTCTTCACTCTCTTCCATCCTGTTATCTTTAAGTTTTATCTTCTCATTGTGTCCTGGATTTCCTGTATGTTTTGGGCTAGGAGTTTTTTTCGGTTTTAAATTATCTTTGACAGTTGTGTCAATATTTTCTATGGAATCTTCTGCTCATTAGATTATGTGTGCTATCTCTTTTATACTGTTGGTGATTCTAACATCTGTGACTCCTGGTCTCTGTCCTAGGTTTTCCATCTTCAGGGTTGTCTTCTTCTGTGTTTCTTTATTGTTTCTATTTCCATTTTTAATTCCGGGATGGTTTTGTTCATTTCCTTCTCCTGTTTTGTTGTTTTCCCAGTAGCTCTTAAGGTACCTTTTTGTTCCCGCTTTATAGGATTCTACCTGTTTACTTCTGTATTTTTTTACTGTCCTGTATTTTCTTACGGAAGTTGTTTATGAACTTCTTAACATCCCCCATGGTTATGATAAAATGTGAACTTAAATCTAGATCTTGCTTCTCTGGTGTGTATGGATATCCGGTGTTTGCTTTTGTGGGAGATTTGGGCTCTGAATGAGCCTAAGTAGTCTAGATTACTGTTGTTTGAGTTCCTGTTCTTGCCTCTAGCCATCAGGTTGTCTCTGGAGTTAGCTTGTCTTGCTCTTTATGACAGTGGCTTGACAGTCCTGTATGCTCGTGTGTCAGGACAGCTGTAAACCTGTTTTCCTGATTTCTTTTAGCCAGTTATGGGAACAGAGTATTCTGCTCTCAGCCGAGTAGTTTCTCCTGTCCACTGGCTTTCAGCTCTCCCTGTGGGCAGGAACCAGAAGGAAATTCACATACTTCTCCTAGGTCCTTCTGTGCGGGTGGGGGCACAGAAGGCACAAGGTGTTTCCCTCTTGAGACAGGAATCTGGGGATAGAATAGTATCCTCTGGTTTCCCAGGAGTGTCCACTCCTCTGAAAGTATAGTTCCCCCACCCTCTGGATTTGTGTGCAGTGAGCTATTCATCCAGTTCATTTCAGATCCAGGCACAGTCTGGGACATGGTGCTCCTACAGTTTTACTCCTCTATATTCCTGGGTCCAGTAGCACTATGCTCTTTTGTGTGGGGCCAGAGATGTGGGTAACAGTGGGAAGACATGGGAGCCTCTTTTCCTTGTAGGCTCAGTATTGTGCACAATACTGGATAATCAGCTCTCTCTCCCACAGTGTCTAGGAGCAGGGAGCTCTGGGCCAGGATGACGAGTTTCAGGAGAAAGCTAGAAACTGGAAGTGCCTGGTCCCAGAAGAGTTCTGCCTTTGCTTGTTCTGAGTCCACCAGTCAGGTCACTTAGAGCAGAAAAGTTGGATTTACCACTGCTCTCAGGCCAGAAGTCATTCCACAGCTGACTTTCAGCTCTCTATGAGAGCCACAAGCAGAAATGTCCTACCCCTACTGCTCCTAGGTCCCTATGCACAGGAGGCCCAGTTGGAGCTAGGTGGTTTTCAGGGGTTTCCACCCCTCTGATGCTCTAAGTCTTCCAATCCCATGAGATTTGGGTGTAGGATGCATTTTGGACTAAACCAGATAAAGATGCAGTTTGGACTGCAGGGCTTCTGTACCTTGACTCCTACTATATTCATGTATCCAGAGGCACTGTGCAGTTTCCTCTTGGGCTAGGGATGTTGCAACAGGTGGGCAGAAGTGGCAGTCTCTCCTTCCCTGAGGTCCCAGTATTGCCCACTCTTCTGGGTGATCAGCTCTCTGTCACACAGAGATTCCAGAGGAGTTTCAAATGTTCATTCCCTATCCTGTAGGTCTCTAATCATTCCAATTCTCCTCCAAAGTGTGATGGACAAGACCCCTCTGGTCAAGGGGAGGTACAACAGGCCCCATCAGAAAAAGAGGGCTGCAAAACTACTTCTCTTAAAGGTAATCTAAGTGATTATTCATATTCCACAAATGGATTAATACATGTCCCCTCTCCACCGGAGACTTAAATACCGTTGATAGCTGCCAAAGCAGGGCAGAGAGCTATGTCCAATCCGAAAGACAGTCAAAGATGTCCCCAATCTACATCAAAGTGCCTAATGCTATCTGCTTAGGGTAAAGCGAATTTTAAACCTGATTCTGCTGAAAGAGGTGGTTTCAGAACTTCCCTATTAAACCAAGAGGAACTTAAAAGCCCTCCACTATTAAAAATGAGATTAAATCATCACTTATGGTCCAGAGTGACAAAATGCAGTCACAAATCCCAAAGTGAAACTCATAACGCACATACCAGCCCAAGCAGAGACAAAACTTTCTGCATGTACAACATTAGATCAAGGACCATTGACAATTTCAGAAGGGGCTCTTCAGTGTTCCATACCCAAGCAAGATGTGGTAGAAAATTCTGAGTCCACCAAAGGAACTCTTGTGCCTTCAGCATATAAAAAATATGATCTAGCACCCTCACCATCTCCCCCAGTACTTACAATGTCACTATACAACAGAGAATTATTCAAATATCCTCTACCACCGAAAAGGTCCCTCCTGACTTGTCATCAGGCCCAAAAGAACCAAGTTTATCACAACACACAGTCAATGAGCCATGCAGACTCCATATTTATACAAAGTGCAGAGAAGATACAACATCCCCTACCTCCTCAAGGGACTCTAGGTCATTCTGTCCTGTAAGGAGAGGCTCCAAATTTTTCCACATATACAGCAGAGATGCTAGCATTTCCCAAAACTTAGCAGAATTCTCTGAGTAGTACTCTATCTCTTAAAGAGACTGTGGGAGAAGAAACATCTACAAAAGGAGTTCTACCCACAGCCACATATGTAGAAATGGCTTGCCGATGTGACACATGTACAAAAGATGTTCTAGGACATATTCCATCTGTAGAGAAGGTTATGGATTCAACCATATATGAACCAGGAGTGGGGGAACATGATAACGAAATACCAGTGTCTGTACCATCCTCAACAGCTGAGGAAAGGGATTGCTTGGATTGCATTTGTGCAAAAGAATGGATATGACCTCTGCTAACTTCACAGGTGTCTATACGAACTTCTTAATCTCCTCAAGCTCAGCCAACATCCACAAACACAAAAGACGCTACAGACTCTTCCAAATATTCCCAAAGGGTATCCAGACCTTCTTTATACCCACAAGCAGACCCAGAACATCTGCAAAATACTTCTAAGGCTCTGGATTTTACCTTATCTCCTGAAGGTGCCTTCGAAGCCGTTTTGCCTATCAAGCAGGCTAGGGAACCTGACACTTCTATATGAAAGTCTGATTCCATTTCTCCCGCAGAAGAAAATTTTCTTGGAACTTCCACAATTACACAACGATGTGTAGAAACATCCTTATCTGCTCATGAGGCTCCCAGATCTTTCACATATGTCCATGATGCTCTAGAAGAAGTCACATCTTCAGAGGTAGCTCTAATACCTAACCACCATTCTGATGTCACAATCAGGATTTCTACACATATACATGATACATTAAGACCTTCCTCATCTGAGAAGGATGTCTGAGGATCTACTGCACCTGAACAGCATGCTTTACAACTATCCCTGTCTACCCAAGTAGATTTATATCACATGTGCACTCTGGGAAGAAATAGATTGCATTCTCCCTCTACCATAGTGGACCATAAGCATCCAGTCTCTAGAAACACAGGGTTAAGATTTGATCCTTCGGATGGAGTCTTGAGAACTTTCTCCTCTGAGGAAGACAGTTGTGAATTGGGATATTGTGTCATCTTCTGGAAACAAAGAGACACCAAAAGATACAACTACTCCTCAGGTGAGTCCCACACATTCTCCATCTGTCCATAGGCCCTTTGAATTTTCCAAAAATGACGAAGGAATTTTGGAAAGTTGCCAATCCTTACAAGGGCATACTGGACATTCCATATTGTCCCAAGGTGCTCAAGAAACTCACTTTTCTACCAAAATGCATGTTCACCGTCTGCCCAGGGTTTCAGGGAATTTCTTCACACTGCTCTAGGGCTCCAGTAAGTGTTGTCCATGCTCAAAGTGATTTGTCATTGTGCAAATTAGACTTCAAAATTACAAAAGCTTTTTTTATATTTTCAAAGGTCTGAGGAAAAGTCCACATCGAAAAATATCTTTTAGACCTTGTGCCATCAGCCCAAGTATATCAGAAATATTCCATGTCTTCTAAAGCATCCAAAAATCAATCTGGCTTAGCAGTCTTCCTGGGAAACATTTACCATCAGCCGTACAATCCCCAGGACCAATGAAATAAAAAAGGGGTATCTAGAAACTTTACCATCTGCCCAAAGGTCTTTAGAATGTTCAGCAACTTCTCCAAGATCACAGTTAAACCAGAGATTAAAAAAACTAAAGCCATCTTCCCAGGGTGTTTTCCCAAGAACCACATGTTTCTTTTTTCTTTTATACCAAGACAAAAGACCAGCTTCCTTCTCCCCATCTCTGATCTCTTAATCCTGTTTGTTCACCCTCCCAAATGGCTCTTTACTCTGAATTAGAGGCCAATTAGTAAACCATAGATATATGGAAGGAATATCTGAGAGACAATTGCTGACGAAGCAACACTTGTTACGTCACAGAAGAAGCTAGGGCTCTCCAGGATACAAGAGATTTTTCATGGAGGGCCTAATGATGATGTCACTGAGAACTGCCATGGCCTACCTGCTAAACAGCTTTCCTTACATTGACCAGTTTCAAATGTGCCCTTTCCAGTAGTGTCCCCTTTGACACAGGGTAAAACTTCACATGCTACATCTCTCTAAAGCTAGAGATTTCTCTGCTTCATTAGTGGTCACATGCTCTGAATGGAGAAAGTTAGGCAAGGGCTTAGCATGGGTAGAAAATATCTAGGAACAAGGAGTGAAGGAGATTCTTCTGGAGATTAACTTCATTCCCACGTCCAATCCTATGAAATACAATTCAAATCCCTAGGTTTTCTCAGTTTCCCATGTGCCAATATTTTCCCTACAGACCTTTAATTTACTGGATATTTTGTTACATTTTTTGATTGTACATTCATTGACAGGGGACATTCTATATATTCCTGCATGAGTACTCAAAAATTTCATTTTTCGAATTCAATTTTTTGCAATAAATTTGGTAAACAAACTTGACCCAGCTATAGCGTGAATATAACAGTGGAAATATTGTGTACTACTTCAAATGATCAACTCCCAAATCATTATAATATCCAAAGATTAACAGACATCAGTTAAGCAAAGACAACAATGACTATAGAATGCAGTTCTATAGTTCTATTACATATCTTTTCTCTAATATCTATCTTCCTGTATTCCCAGGGCAAGACATGAGAGTTTTTCAGTCCAAACGTCAGTTTCAGGGGGATGTGCAGCAAAATGTATTGCTTGAGGTCCAGTGAAACCTCAACTTCAGCAGGTTCATAAGAACAGGAAGGAATCTATTTGGCATTGTCATTTGTGGATCCTATATTCTTGACCTAATTGCACAGAATCCATGTAAATATTCCACTAAAATTCATAGTTGTAGGAGCCATTTTATATATATATATATATATATATAAAATCAGGCACCAAAACTGGATAAGATTGATGAAGCTAAAATGTGCATTCTGCCAATAAACAGTTATAGATCTTTCATTAGAGAGACAGCCAGAGCATGTCAAATACAGAAGTGATTGCTAGTGGCAAACCAGATAACTGAAAAAAGACCCCTTGTTTGTAGATGTTGAGAAAGGATTTCAAGAACTGAATGGACTTTCAACCAAATAAGAAAAACAAGTTCAACTAACCTGAGCTTTCTGGTACTAAACCAATATTCAAAGACTGTTTATAGACAGACTTATGGCTCCAACTGCATATGTGGCAGAGTATGGTGATTTTGGGCATCAGTGATAGGATAAGCCCTTGGTTCTCCCTAGTTTTTATTGCTAGTTCAAGGGAATGTCAAGGCTCAGTAAAGGCGTTATAGAAGAAGGGTAAGAAGACCAGTTAGGAATCTTATGGACAAGAAACTGGGAAAGAAAATAACATTTGAAATGTAAATATAGAAATACCCATTTAAAAATGCTATAAAATTTGCTAAAAAAATAAAAAAAATTAAAGAAAGAAAAGAAAAGAAAATTAGCAGCTAATCAGACCTATTGGCTCAGTAATCCAAATGGTCCCTATCAGGGAATTATAGTCAGAATAATACTAGTGGAAAGTCTGAGGAGATGAAGTCCAAATTTGGAGCAATTCTCTCTCTCAAATACCAGTATCAGAACATACTGCTCTATAAGTATCCAAATAATTGAGTAATTTCCTCTGAGCTGAGGATACAATACATGTTTTTTACTTCTTCCTTAGGACCATTTTCTTCTGGGCAGAAAGAATAAAAACGATGAGTTCTAAGGAAAAGAACAGTGTCCTTCACAACACCTGGCCTTTTGGATAAAGATATTAATGATATAAACTCTCTGACTTCCAGGAACCATTAGAAGCAGGGAAGTCAGTATGCTTCTGAGAGGCTCCAGCACCTGAATCCCGTATGTGGAGGGCTAAGGTCATGTCTGTGTCTCAAGTGAATATACTCAACTCCTACCAAGGGCTGAGATTTCCCATAATCCATGCATATCTTCCTTTTTTTATACCAAGACAGAAGGCCAGCTTTCTTTTCCACACCTCTGATTTCTTCATCCTCTTTGTCCTCCCTCCTAAATGGCCCTTTACACTGAATTAGCAGCCAATTAGTAAACCCTATATGTACTGAAATAATATTGGAGAGGTACATTGAATAGATTCAAGAATGTGATTTGCAGGTGTGTCTCCTATGACACAGTGGAAACCTGTACGTACTACAAACTTCATCTCTCCAAGTCTAGATACTTCTCTTTCCTGTATTAGTGTTTACATGGTCTCAATGGAGACAGTTATTCAGGGGCTTGGCATGAGTAGAAAACATCTAGGAACATAGGATGGAGGAGATTCTTCTGGATCATAATTCTATTACCAGGTCCATTCCTGTGATATACAGTTCAGTTTCCTAGGTTTTCTTTGTTTCCCAAAAACCTGTATTTACCCTACAGACCTTTAATTGAGTGTATATTGTATTTCATTTTCTATTTGAACATTCCTTGATTGGGGAATTTATACATACATATATATATATATATATATATATATATATATATATGTATGTATGTATATATATTCTGGAATATATATATATATATATATATATATATGTATGTATATATATTCTGGAATATATATATATATATATTCATGTGTGTGTGTATATATTCTGGAATATATATATATATGTATATATATATATATATATACATATATATATATATATATTCCAGAATGTGTTATCAAATAATCTGTTTTCCAATTCCATTTTTTTCATTGATTTTGGCAACAATGTGGGTCTAGCAATAGAATGAATATAACAATGTAAATATTGTCTACCTACTTCGAATGATAAACTCCCAAATGCTTATTTTATCCAAAAAATAGCAGATATCAATAAAACAAAGGACAACATTGACTATAGAATGTGGTTCTATTTCCAATTAAGTATCAGTTCTCTCATATCTACCTACCTGTGTTCCCACCATGATTATTTCTTCAGGCCATACATCATACTTAGGAGGATGGGCAGTGAGAGGAATGGCTTGAGGTCCAGTTAAACATCAACCTCAATAGGTTCCTAAGAACAGGAGTGAGATTATTTGCCATTGTCATTTGTGGATTCTACATTCTTTAGCTAGTTGCGCACAATCCATGCTAAAATTCTACCTAACCTCATTGCTGTAGGAGACACCAAATATATATATATATATTTGAATATATATATATTCAAAACTAGATATGAGTGATGAAGCTATGAAGTGCATTCTGCCAGGTACCGGATATAGCTCCTTCCTAAGAGAGACAGCTAGAGCATATCAAATACAGAAGTGAATGCTAGTGGCAAACTAGTTTACTGACAACTGATATGTTGTTGGTAGATTTTGAGAAGGGATTACAAATGCTGTGAAAGTGAGGGTTCTGAGGGTACCTGGAAGAGAATGTGGGACAAAGGACCAAAGAAGGATGCCAAGACAAGAGTCTGAAAAAGGCGTCAATTTTATTTTTCTCCAAGGCTGAATTTATACCATAAGAGGGTTAACAGAGGGAGGTGGAACTAAGAAACATTTACGCAGGGCAAAACACATGATTTGTTTGGTCACGGATTGATGTTGAAAGGATGGTACAGAGTTTACAGGTTTGTCATATTATTAATCAGCAGGACAACATTACCATATTTTTATTTTCTTGACCACCAGATTTGTATTAGTCTTCTGCAGCTGACTGGGGATTTTCCATGAACCCAGTCATACTTAATACTAATCATAATAATAACATCTACAATGGAGGGCTCCAAGGCAATTGCAACCAACATCTCCAATTTAAATATATTCAAATGTAAAAGTGACCAGTGCCCATGCATGTACTGGAATGCACCCCTTGGAAACTGCGTCTGTCTAACTTGGGGTGTTATTTGTCACATGGCCAAGAGAATCTTGTAGCCAGGGCCCATCATGGGATAAGACAGCAGCTAATGTCGGCCCTCCTGTCTTAGGCCATTTATTCATGAATATATCATTCTCTATCCATCAATGACTGTCCAGCTCTGCACGCAGGGGTGAGAATTTTTTGGTTTTTCAGCAAAGGCATCAGGACAGTAGGCAAAAAAGAATGATGGCCTCATTTGACTGAGGAACAAAAATGTCCTTCCCTGGACTGGGATGGAGATTTGTAGGTGAACTTGACCCTCATCAAAGCATCGTCGATAGTTAGCCTATGATAATATAAGTGAATAGGTTTTGTTGTTATATTATCTCCCTGTTACTTAACAAGGATGATAAATGATTAAATGTCCAAGGGCCAAAATATATAAGCAAAAGACAAGGAGATAAATAGGTATCCCATGCATGTCCAATAAGGAATAAGCAAACCCCAAATAATTAATGTACAGCATCATTAACTGAAAAATAAATAATGTGTTGATACATAGAAGGAAAAATAGCATGATGATTGACATTTTTTAAAGTCTCAAAATAAATCAAATAGACAATACAATTTGGGTTCCTGCAACAATCCTAATTGCATTATCCAAAAAGTCAAATCCTATGAATGGTATTGCATTTTTGAAGAATACACAATTTAGCTGTCCTGGAGTGGGTGTTAGGTTTCTCATTCTTCTTGAAGCGATGCAGTTCTTTGAGGAAGCAGGTCCTTTGAGTGGAATGCAGGCTGTAGATGAAGTCGCGTGTACCTTACTCCATGTTAAGTGCCTCGCTGGGCTCCTTCTTTGGATCTTTTTGCCCAAAAGCAGGTCAGTAAGAATGCACTGTATCTTTTAACAATTTTAAAGTAATTATAATCTCTGTATCAACCTCTGATTGAAACGTTCTAAGACCCCAAGTATATCAATTTAATATTTAGGGGAATGTACCATCCCTTGTTTAAAAATTAGTACCTTCAGAATGTGAATCTGGGACATCCATATTAGCAGGATGGGATATATTTAAGTCAAATTACACAGTGTCTTGGGTGATAAAATTCTTAAGAACAGCGGTGAGGTGCCAGGCAAGAATGCTAGGGGGTGACATGGTGAGAGCACATGGAACAACCAGATAGGTGACAAATAGCATTCAGTCATACAGCTAAATGGGCCAGCTTTCTTGGGGCAAAAAGGCCAGCCCATAATCAGGCACAAGCTTTGTGCCTGTGAAACAAAAATGAGAGCAGAGTGGCAGCTGGTTTGTTACTGGCTGTCTCTCTGGACTTTGATTGTCCTGAGCTCAGCTCAGCTCCTTAGAGTCAGCTCAGTGGCTCTGCCTATCAAGAGACCCAGCCTCTGAAGGACACTAGGCTTCCAGTAAGAATTAATAACAAAAGGATAGAGAGATGGTTAAGAACTGAGTGCTAGATGCCAAGTGGCTGATAAAATAATTGTATGGTTCGTCTACTTTAAGGGGGGAATTTCTTCCAGGCTGTCATACATGCTAGATGACCTTGCGCCAAAAGACCAGGAGAAAATAGCATTTGAGAATTGAAGGGGGGCTTGCCCAGGGGGTGTTATCCGATTGAAGCCTCAGATATCATAGAGTAAACTATAGTTACAGGCAATTGGTTTTAAGGACGCTTTCGGCTACCATTCCTGAGGCATTGGTCACAATTGTGTTGGGTTTCCGGACTCTTACAACCAATAAATAGATTACTAACATTGGAGTACTGATCTTTAATAGAAGTATAGCCCTCCAAGGACTGCAGTTGTAGCCGTTCACCAAGCCGCCTCACTGAGTTAGAGGGCCATGAAAAAGAAAACATTGATCCTGACCGTGGCCACAGCCTCCAGTTGGAGTAAGCTGAAGAGCCGGTGCTAAGACTTTCTCCTCTTGTCATCCTAGAGTAAAGCCTTTTCTGTCTGGCACAAAGATGTTCCTCACAGTCTGCTGCAGACTCTTTCTGAAACTATTTTCGGGACTACCCTGATTCCCAACCTGGGGCATTTTGACCACAGGGGCAAGCACTGACTGCTGCAGGAATAGGATCAGAGGCACTGTGTATGTCAATGATGACTAACAAGGAAGGTGACTTAATGCTGAAGACCAACTCCTCACTTGCAATAGGGCCAGCAGATAAGGCAGGTTCCCTGGCAGAAAACAATTTCTCTCAAGCAAATTATTTCCAAGTTAAGCACCAAGTAGACCAAGTAAAACTTCTTGAGAAAGAAAGCAAACAGTTCCATGATTTCAAACACTATCATCAGTCCAAGTCCAAAAATGAAACAACAGCCAAAAAAGACACTCGACAATACCAAAGAAAAAAACTAGACAAACAAGACCAAGAAAAAGCATTCTATAAGTGAATTCCACAGATGCCCATTACCTTCAATACCTGGCCCAAAATGCAGCTTAACCTTAGCTGTTTCTGGGATGAGGCAGAACATCTGATCCCACCTCCCAATGTGACTCTAGAGTGTCCTCTATATTCCTTTCTCCTCCTAGAGCATCCTCTCTGGCCTGTGACAACAAGCAAGTCGACCTGTCACAGCCATAAGCCCCTTACAGGACCAATAGCGACCACCAAGTGGACTCTAAAACTTCTCCAGTTGGGACTCAAACCCTTCAGACAGCAGGGGCATACAACACAAGTCAGGATGAAACAAAGGCGAAACATGACACAGAGACAAAACAGAAAGTAACACAGAACACAAAACACAGACTTGCTCAAGCTTACCTCTGATCTCTTAACCAACTGTGGTCTGGAGGGAGCACAGTCCCTGTGATGCACCAAAGTGCTTTAAGACCCCATAGCCCTATTCTTTGTGTCCTGAATGACTCTCTGTGTCCTGTCACAAAAGAGGAGAGTAGAATGCTTGTCCCATCACTCAGCAATAGCTCTGGGAGGGGGTTAGGGGTGGGAGCCAAAGGTCCAAGAAGGAGCAAAGTCTTCCACAAACAAAGAAGACAGACCAGCCTATTAATAGGGAAAGACTTTCTCCTCCAGGACACCTTCAAAGAGCCGCAACTTAGGTGCCTTTTGTAAGTGAGAGATCAGAGGGTGCCTGGAATAGAATTGGGACAAGGGTTCTTGGGACAAATAATGACGTTAAGACAGGAGTCTGACCAGGGCGGCAATTTTATTTTCCTCCAAGGCTGAATTTATACCATAACAGGGGTAACAGAGGGCAGGGAAAAGTAAGAAACATTTACCCAGGACCAACATACAATACTGGTGTGGTCAGGTAATAAGGTGATGTTCACAAAGTATCAGAAATGTCACAGGTTTGTCATATTATTAGTCAGCAGGACAACTTTAAAATAGTATTATTTTTTCTTTACCAGCAAATGTGTATTACTATTTTGCAGCTTGGTGGGGATTTTCCATGAAAATAGTGATAGTAAATTCTAACCATAATAATATCATCAACAGTGGAGGGCATCAAGAGTGTCGCTCCAAACAGAACTGAAGGGGCTTTCAACTACATAAGAAAAACAATGCCAAAGAACCAGAGATTTCTGGTACTAAGCCAATATTTTGTGCATGGACAGAATTATGGCTCCAACTGCATATGTAACAGAGGATGACCCTGTTGGGCACCAATAGAAGGAGAAGCCCTTGGTCTTTCCAGGTTTGACTCCCAGTTCAAGGGAATGTCAAGGTGCAGTATGGGAGGTTATAGAAGAAGGGGAGAGGGGTCAGATAGGGCTCATATTGACAGGAAACTGGGAAAGAAAATAACATTTGACATGTAAATATAGAAATATCCAATTAAATAAGCAATGAATTTTGCCAAAAAATAAAAAAAAATGGAAGAAGTAAAAGAAACTGCTACCTAATCTCACCTATTGAAATCTAAAGGGTTACTGTAAGGGAATGGTAATCAGAGTAATACTAGTGAAAGACAGATGATGAAATCTCAACTAGAAGCACTTCTCTCTCCCAGATATCAGTGTCAGACACAAACTGCAATATAGGTATCCAAACCATGGAGGAGTTTTCTCTGAGCTAGGGACACAATTCCTGTCTCTCCCTTTTTCCTTAGGACCTTTTTCTTCTTTTCAAAAAGAGTAAAGTCCATGAGCTCTCAGGAAATCAACTGTGCCCTTCCCAACCCTTGGCTTTGGGAATAAAGAAATTAATGATATAAACTCTCTGACTTCCAGGAACCATAAGAACAGGGAAGTCCAGATGCTTCTGAGAGGCTCACAGCTCTTGATTCCCATATGTGGAAGGGTCAGATCAAGGCTTTCTGTTCAGGGAACACACTAAACACCTACCCAGGATTCACTGAGCTCTCCAGTGGACCATGTATTTCTTCCTTTTTTTATACCATGACAGAAGGGCAGCTTCCTTCTCCTCATCTCGGATCCTTTCATCCTCTTTGCTCTCCCTAAAAAATGGCTGTTTACTCTGAATTAAAGGCCAGTTACAAACCCTAGATGTACTGAAGGAATATCTGAGAAGCAGGTGGTGTCACAACAACACTTCTGACCTCACAGAAGGAGCTAGGGCTCTCCAGGTTACAAGATATTTTTCGGGAAGGACCTAATGATGATGATGTCACTGAGAACCTCCATGTCCTACCTGCTGAACAGCTTTCCTTATATTGACCAGTTTCAAGAGTGCCTTTTCCAGGAGAGTCTCTTGTGACACAGTGGAAACCTTTACATACTCCATCTCTCTAAATCTAGAGAATTGTCTTGTCTTCATTAGTGGTTACATGCTACTACCCAAAGACTATACATGAACTAACCCGGGACTCCAAAATCATTGGTATCACTGAATGCCTAGTAGTGGCACCAGTGGAAGGGGAAGACTTTGGTCCTCCCAAGACTAAAACCCCAGTGAAGGAAAGTAATATGGGGGTGGATCGGGTTAGGAACACCCCTATAGAAGCTGAGTGGGAAGAGCTAGGAAAATGTAAACCTATAACCTAGAAAGGGAATAACATTTGAAATGTAAATAATAAATTTGCAAGTTAATGAAAATAGAAGAAAAAAAAAACACTCCTTCTGGAAGAGGAGAACATATGATTTTCCGTTAAGGATCAATGGGAAGAATTTTGGACACCTGGACAAATGTCGAAAAACCCTATTGAATATTGGAAACATTTGGTTATTTCCGGAAAGTCCTGGGTGGATAGGAACATCTTGGGGAAAAATGGGAGATCCAAGTTCTCCATGTCTAGATAGGGAATGATGTTGGGAACCTGGAATGTGTGTGAATATTACCTGGCCCAGTTTGTCAGTAGAAGAGTCAGCAGAAGGTGGCCCAGGTACAGTGTGGTTTTCTCTGAAACTTTCACTGTTCTCTCCAGCACTGTGGTTTGTAGATGTTGCAGGCACTCTGGCTACCAACTCGTCAAAGTCCAGATTTTTTCAAACCCAGTAGACATAACCCGCTTTTTTTTTTCATCTTCCCAAGAATGGGCACTAAAGATGAGGCCACTCTTTTTTCTAGTAGCAGGATGTAAAGCAGATCTTCTGGTATCCCTGGTCAGTGTGTTACTCAGTGATCTGCTATCCTTGGTCAGTGGATTACTCATGCCCCAAGGAACCCTCAGAGGAAGTGGAACTGTCCATTTCTTGTTCTCAGTCAGTTTCCTCTTGGGGTCTAGGGCCCTCTTACTGACTGAAGCCTTTATATGATCTTTGAGTTTCTGTAGGTTTTCTGTAACACGAGCATCAGGTTTTTTGAATCTCTGGTCTTCATAGGGTTTTGGGCATCTGAACTTGTGCCGAGTCCATGTAAGTAGTCCTGGAGGTGCAAACTTGCTCGGGTCTCTGCTCTTCAAGTGCTTCCCCCATTGAGGAATGATGTTGTAATCTGGTTCGGGGACATTGAAGGCGGTCTCAGGTGACGTAGGCTGGGAACCCTTCAAGTGCTTCCCCCATTGGAGTCCGGTGTTATAATCTGCTTGGGGGGACACTGAAGGGGCTTCCAGGCTGTGGAGGCTGGGAAATCGGCAGTGCATGGTCAGAGGGTAAAGTCCCGGATGAGGCTCGCTGGCCTCTCTCCACACATCTGGCTGTTTAGTCGTTAAGAAAATTGAACAAGAAATCGTGAATGGGCTACTACCACGTACGGGGCAGTGAATGTACTTGCCCAGAGGTGAGTCTTGGTGAACATCAGTTGAGCTGTATCCTTTGAGTATGTGTCTCTCTCCTGAGAACTGTGGACAAGTCCAGAAAGAAAAGCAGGGGAATCTCGAGTGAACCTTGATCTCAGGAAACAAAGTTGGATAGGGGCTGTCCTCGAGTTAGCACGGGGCAGTAGCGAGGTCTGCACGGACCAGTTGCGAGGTCTGCACCGGGCACTTGCGAAGTCTCCACGGGGAAGTCGCAAGGTCTGCATGGGGCAGTTGCGAGGTCTCCAAGGGGCAGTCTCGATGTCTGCACGGGGTAGTGACAAGGTCTGCTGGGGCAGTCACGAGGTCTGCGTGGGGCAATAGCGAGGTCTGCACGTTGCAGTCGCGAGGTCTGCACGGACCAGTCAGGAGCTGCCTCACTTGTCAGTATTTGTAGTAGCGACGCAATCATCCAAGCTTTCTGATTGAGGAGGAACCCTATCGACTCTCTTCCTTTGAGTCCAGAGTGCTATCTGCTCTCTGTCAGGGGCCGAGATAAGGGATTCTGGAAGGAGCAACATGAATGGAAAGGGAAAGGGGTGCTTAGGACATTGTGCGGTCAAGCGAATATTACAACAGGATAAATCGCTCTAACTGGAGGCCATCAGTGGTGCAGTGATGTGTCTTGGAACATCATAAGCAAATGGGAAAGGCTGATCCAGACCCTTGCTCCTCAGAGACTGCAGGGACTAGAAAATCACTGGTTGACTGTGTTACGGAATGAACATGTGAGGATGTGAATAGAGCATAGAATGCATGGGATTGATATTAGAATTCCATGTGACTTCCAGGTGTTACTGTGATGCTTCTGCCTAGATGTATCACTATTTTTTCTTGTCCTAAAGCTCTTAATATTCTTCCCAATATGATAGTTTTGAAATATTGAGTATGCTACACAATGGAATGTATTTTTTCTAGTCACATGTATTGAAATTCTAAATGTCTCTTGATATCTTACGCAGTTGCCTGGCTAGAAATCCTGGGATGCTTTCAATACTGGTAAGCTGATTGAATACAACTGTTTGCATTACAAACTTTTCTTTTAAATAATTCTTTTGGTGATCCCCAATTAGATTGTGCAAATACCTCCCGCCTTTTACAGACATATCTACAATCTCCCTTGCTTGGAGAAAGGAGTTAAGTGTTATGCCTTCTTTGAATGAAGAGAAAGATCTAAGGCTACACTCCTCAGAGAAACAAGCAATCAGGAACTGTAGGAAGAAATATGCATCTAGGGAACAATAAGTGTTCCAAGCTAACCTGAGCAGTAAAATAATGTATGGAAAATACCACTCCTTTATAATTATTATTATTATTATTATTATTATTATTATTATTATTATTATTATTTTTATTATTATTATTATTAACCATTGTATTTGTTTTCATTTCAAATATTAACCCCTTTCCAGATCCTGTTAATAAACTCCATCCACCACATACTCCTCCTCTTTGTTTCTAAGAGGGTTCCTCCCCAACTCTCCCAATCATTCTTGCCTCACCCATCTAGAATCACTGTTCTCTGAATTGCTCTTCTCTAGGACATCAAGCATCTAAAGGACCAAGTGCTTACCTTTCCACTGATGTGAGTTGAGGCTGTTCTCTGCTACATATGTAGGGTACCAGACAAGGTATATTCTATAGTTGGTGGTTAGGGCCAGGGGTACTCTGAGGGGTCTGGTTAATTGAAATCATTGTTCTACCTCTAATTACAATCCCCTTCAGATTCTAAATCCCTTCCCCTACTTCATCCATTGGGATCTCTAGGTTCACTTCAATGGTTGGCTTTCCTGGCAAAGCCTCTCAGAGAACAGGCATATCAGACTCCTGTTTGCAAGCACATCTCAGCAACAGCAACAGTGTCCGGTTTGGTGTCTGCAGATCTCTGGAAGGCCTTTCCTCCAGCCTCTGCTCCATTTTTGCCCCTGCCTTTTCATTAGACAGGGATAACTCTGCTTTAATAAGAGCTGGGTGACTGGTCCCATCCTTGCACTGGGGGCTATGTCTATCTACTGCAATTGGTTTCTTCAGGTTCAATATCACTGTTGTGTATGTTGGCTAATGTCATCACTGTTGGGTCCGGGGAACCTGTCGCATCCCTAGTACCTGGGACATTCTAGAGAGTACCCCCTTACCAGTGAGTACATGCTATGTGCCTTTATTTGTGATTGGGTTACTTCACTCAGGATGATATTTTCTGATTTCATCCTTTTGCCTATGAATTTCATGAAGTCATTCTATTTAACAGCTGAGTATCAAACCATTGTGTAAATGTACCACATTATATGAATCTGTTTCTATTTTGAGGGACATCTGGGTTCTTTCCAGCTTCTCTCTTTTATAAATAAGACTGCTATGACCATAGTGGAGCACGTGTCCTTGTTGTAGGTGGGAGCAAGTTTTGGGTATGTGCCATCGAATGGTACAGCTGGGTCCTCAGGTAGTAAATACTATGTTCAATTCTCTGCAGAACCTCCAGCCTGGTTTCCAGAGTGGTTTAAAGAGCTTGCACTATCAACAGTGACAGAGTGTTCCTTTCTCTCCACACCATTGCCAGAGTCTGTTGTCACCTGATTTTTTATCTTAGCCATTCTGACTGGTATGAGGTAGAATCTAAGGATTGTTTTAAATTGCTTTTCCCCAATGACTAAGGATGTTGAATATTAGTTTAGGTGCTTCTCAGCTGTTCAATATTCATCAGTTGAGAATTTTTGTTTAGAACTGTAGCCCACTATTAAATAGTGTTATTTGATTCTCTGGAGTAAATCTTCTCCTTGAGTTTTTTGTAAATATTGGATATTGGCTCTCTATCAGATGTAGGATTGGTAAAATCTTTTTCCAATCTGTATGTTGCTGTATGAAACTAAATACAGTGGTCTTTGCTTTACACTAACTTTGAAATTTTATGAAGTTCTATTTGTCGATTCTTGATCTTAGAGCAAAAGTAATTGGTGTTCTATTCAGGAAATTTTCCCCAGTACCAATGTGTTCAAGGTTTTCCCTGCTTTTTCTTTAATTAGTTTCAGTTTCTCTGGTTTTATTTGGAGGTCTTTAATCCACTTTTACTTGAGCTGTGTACAAGGAGATAGGAATGTATTGATTTGCATTCTCCTACATTCTGTCCTTCAGTTGAAACAGCACAATTTTTATCCACTGAATGATTTTAGATCCTTTTTCAATAATGAAGTTGTGTGGGTTCTTTTCTGCATCTTCAATTCTATTCCATTGATCTACCTGCCTGTCTCAATACCAATACAATACAATTTTTCATCACAATTGCTCTGTAATACAACTTGAGCTCAGGGATGGTGATTTCTCCAAAATGATTTTTTTTTCAGAATAATTTTCTCTATCCTGTGATTTATTTTATTGCAAATAAATTTGAAAACTTTCACTTTTATGTTTGTGAAGAATTGATTTGGAATATTGATGGGGAATCCATTCAATCTATAGGTTGCTTTTGGTAAAATGGCCATTTTTACAATATTAATCCTGCCAATACACGAACATGGGAGTTCTTTCTAATTTCTGAGATCTTCAATTTCTTCCTTCAGAGACTTGTTTTCTTGTCATATATATCTTTCACTTGCTTGGTTAGAGTGAATCTGAGTTATTTTATAAGCTTCTTTATTATTGTCAAGGGTGTCATTTCCGTAATTTCTATCTCAGCCTATTTCTCTTTTGAGTAGAGGAAAGCTACTTATTTGTTTGAATCAATATTATATTCTGTCACTCTGCCAAAGTTGTTTATCAGGCTTAGAAGTTCACTTGTGGAATTTGTGGGGTCACTTAAATATACTACCACATAATCTGCATATAGTGACATTTTGAATACTTCCTTTGCAATATTTATCTCTTTACCTCCATTTGTTGTCTAATTACTCTGGCTAGGACTTCAAATACTATATTGAAAAGGTAGGGAGAGAGTGTGTGTCCTTGTCTAGTTTCTGATTTTAGTGGGATTGTGTTAAGTTTCTCTCCATTTAGTTTGATGTTAGCTACTGGTTTCCTGTATATTGCTTTTACTGTTCTTCAGTACGGTACTTGAATTTCTGATATTTCCAAGAGTTTTACCATGAAGGGTTAGGTTCTATAAAATGTTTTCTCAGCATCTAATGAGATGATTGCTTGTTTTTTTTTTCATTGATTTGTTTTTGTAGTGGATTAGACTGATTGGTTATTAGGTTCTGTATATTAATCCATCCCTGTATCTTTGGGATGAAGCATACTTGATCATGATGGATCATTGTTTTGATGTGTTCTTGGAATTTGCATGCAGGAAATTTACTGAGAATTTTTGCAGGGAAATTCATGAAAAAAATGATCTGAAATTATCTTTCTTTGTTGGGTCTTTGTTTGCTTTACTTATAAGCATAACTGTGGCGTCAGAGAAGGAATTGTGTAGTGTTCCTTCTATTTCTAATTTGTGGAATAGTTTGGAGAATATTGGTATTAGGTATTTTATGAATGTCTGAGAGAATTCTGTACTAAACCTTCCTGGTCCAGGGATCTTTCTGTTGGGAGACAATTAATGACTGCTTCTACTACTTTACGAGTTATGGGAGTATTTAGATGGTTTATCTGATCGTGATTCAACTTTGGTACCTTGTATCTGTCTAGAAAATTATCCATTTAATCCTTACTTTCCAGTTCTGTTAAGTATAGGCTTTTATAGTAGGATCTGATAATTTTTTGAGTTTTCTCATTTTCTATGGTTATATCTCTATTTCACTTATGATTTTGTTATTTTTAATTTGAATAATAAGGATTTACCTGTCTTCTGGATTTTTTTAAAGAACCAGCTCCTGGTTTTCTTGATTCTTTATATAATTCCTTTTGTTTCTACTTGGTTGATTTCAGTCCGGAGTTTGAATATTTCCTATTGTCTAGTCCTCTTGGTGTATTTGTATTTTATTAGTTCTGAGATTTCAAGTGTTCTGTCAAACTGCTAGTGTATCATAGCTCCTGTTTCTTTGTTGAGGGTCTCAGAGCTATCAGTTTTTCTCTTAGCATTGCTTTTTTGTATTCTCAAGTTAGGCCTTCATTTTCATTAAATTCAAGAATGTCTTTAATTTTTTTCTTTATTTCTATTTGAATAACTTCTCCTCGAGTAAATCATTCCTCAGCTACCATGTATAAGTCGGACTTTGGTTGTTCTTGTTGTTATTGTAGACAATTTTTAGTCTGTAATGATCTTGTAGGATGCATGGAATTAATTCAATCTTCTTGTATCTGTTGAGGCATGTTTCGTGATGGATGTTATTGTCAGTTTTGGAGAAGGTACCATGTGGGACTGAGAGGAAAGTGTCAGGAGCCATAAGAGGACAAGCTAATAACTAGCAGGTGGTCATCCTCAGATGGACAGCCTTGGATTATTTTATAGTCCACAACTTGTTTGCCCTTATTAAGCAAGGCTGTAAGGGATACATTTTGGGAAATTTTCCTGCTATTGAAATGCTATTCCTGTTGTTATTATTAGAAATATATAACAATCATTGAGTAAGAGCACACCCACTTGGAGGAGATCTCTGCAGAGCTACGAAGTTGTACTGTCCTGTAGTGATGCTATACAGACAAATAGATCAATTCTTTACACTTAATAATGATCCTACAATAATTTCTAATATTATATCAATGGTTATTAAGCTCTTTTATAGTGGGACTGCTAGAAGTCTCTTTTTATAGTCAAAATTGCAGTGAGAACTCTGCCAGTCTACCAGGTGTCACCAGTTAATTCTTCTGAGATAGTAAACAGACTTTATCCTATTCAGAACCCATTAACAAGGTTGTAAAACAGTTATCAAGAGTCATAAAAAGAGAAGAAATGATTTGTTACAGGTGCAAGGACAGATTATAAGATATTGACTGGGTTTATCTGTAAATAACTTCTCTATCAACTATGGTTTTAGACCTTCAGTGAACCTATAGAGCTGACACTGGTGATGAATGTTTAGCCAGATAATTACTCCTGATAAATATTCATGTAAAAATTCTCGGTTGTAAATTGTATTTCAATTTATGCTTTGATCTTTCATATGAACTAGAGATGAACTTTGTAACATGTGATCATGTATTCTGAAATATGTTTAAATGCTGAGGAGAAAGAAATAAACACAAAAAAGGACTGAGAGAGAAGGACTGAACTGGAAGGACAGAGACAGTTGGACTGAGCTTGAGAGGGGCCGAGCTGAAAAGACAGCTTTGAGCTAAGGAGAACGGAGCTTAGTAGAACTGAGCCAAAAATATCTGGGCTGAGAAGAAATGTAGAGAGGGATAATGTAGATACTATAAGTAACATAAGAGGGCATTCTGCAGAATGCAGAGGAGATGAGGAAAACAGAAGAAGCTGGAAAGAGCGGAAGGTGCAGTCTGGTTTCTCCTTACCATGGGACAGAACAGGTCATTTCTTAATAGCAATGCAGGCTTACTCTTATCAAAAGGAACAAGGCTTTTCTCTTACACACTTGGGTTTAATTCACTTAGCATTAAAAGGGTCGAAGTGATTTTTTTCTTTATGTAATAAAGATTGGAGCTCATCTTTCTGCACTGGTGCTTGGTCATTTGCTCCCTATGCTTATGTAAGTAAGAATATCTGTGTAAGTATGTAATTACAAGAATGTATGCATGTTTGTGTGTGTAAGAGTGTAATTGTGAGAATGCGTGTAAGTTAGGCCCAGGTGATTTTGAATGGAAATATATAAATTCACGTTTATGGAATCCAGTTTTAAAATTACATGTTTATGCATATTTGGCTATGTAAAATACTGACATCATTTGTGATTCAAATATACTAACAATTTGATTATACTTACCTTCATTAATATTTAAACTACTCCTTGAAGATATTTTAATGGATATATCAAAATATGTTTATAGGAATGGTACATTAAATACTTCTGTTAATAGTCAAAATAAGGAAATGCTTCTGATATTTATGCATTTTATTATTTGATTATGAAAGAAACTGAATGATCTTAGATTTTGTAATAATGTTTAAAAATTATTTGTTCTTAATGTTTGTTGACAGAAGATAGTTATCAACGAATACATATATACAATGTGCCACACATTACAAAAGCAATGTGCCACACCTTTGTAACATAAATAGAGCAAATTAAATATATAATTTATGAACTAAAGGTGAGCAATCATGTGCAAAAGCAAGATATATCATTGAGTCTACCTACATTTGGAGTTAAGAGATGATTCATGCTTCCGTGTATTTCTTTCTAGACATCTAAAGAGATAAAATTAGTGTGGAAATAGCTAAAACTGCAATTAGTATGCTTCATGTAGTATACATATTTAAACATTGCTTTTGAAAAATTATACAGTACATACTTTCAAGGTTATATATACAGCATAAACAAAAATTCACTGTGTCCATAAATTATCAATAACACTCAAGCAACTTTCTCTTTTCATATTATATTTGAATTATCAAATATACATATGTAGGTATTTATCCACACACAGGCACACTCACACACACACACACACGCAAAACCACACAATACTTCTAAAAATTTAAAACAGTTTAGTAAATAATAAAGTCATTCAGACAAAAATAATAAAAAGGGATGAACTAAATTTACAGTAAATTGTCCTCCCAAAAGTATACTTTCTAGCATATAAAATTATTGCCTCATGATTTTAAGAAAAATAAGTATGAGGCCAATAAACTTAATCAGATCCAAGTTGGACTTAGCATTCAGGATTAGAGTAGAAATTGAAATGTATTGAGAAAAATATTAAATAACAGGCTTTAGCTCTACTTTTTCAATTATACAAAAAAGTCTAAGAAACAGTGAAATGACACAACATGTAAAATTGCTTTCTATTAAGAACTGATATCTAAGTTTAGTATTCATAGTCTATATAATAAACAGAGAGAACTAAATCTCACAAGTTGTTTCCTGGCTTAAATACAATTTTCTTGGCTTGTGAATATATCCAGAACCAATCAAAACAATGAAAATGGATAGACGCTGTGTTACAACAAGTAAGAGATATTTTGTTTATTTGTTAGGCATGAATTTATTTTTGTAGCATTTCTTCCCAGGTTTCTGTTGGGTATTTTATAAATCCTCACTTTGGTGTGGTCGATGGTTAAATTTAACTGAATATGGCTGAGTATGACAATATGATAGAAATGGATCCTTGGGGCAGAGAATACCTTTGGGTTCAACCTGGTTATAATGAAATGGTGGTCACAGTGTACAAAACCAAACACAAGATAAGGAACTGTGGCTTCAGATACAGGGCTCCTTATGAGATTTCACTTTGTAATGTTGGAAGAATTCTTCCATGATATCATGAGATTGTGCAGTGAGACGGCCTTTTCTTTATTCCTGTAATGAAAGCAAATACTTGTTGTTTTCAGTTCCCTCAGAGAGCTTGCTAGGTTACTAGATCAATCAGGAACTCGGGATGAGGGATTTAGGTGTGCAAAATATGATGTTGGTATTGGATTTCTTCTAGATATTTCTAGGGAAGTGACTTCATATGATTTGGAATATAATCAAATAAGACCTTGTTAAAGATGAAGAAAGCACTGGGTGTGCTGGCACAGGCCTTTTATCTTAGCACTGGGTAAGAAGAGGAAGGCAGTAGAACTCTAAGTTCAAGGCCAGCTTGGTCTACAGAGAAACGGAAAGATAGGGTTCTAGTACTGCCAGGGATATAAAAGAAACACTGTCTCGAAAAAAGTTCAGTTACAACTTCTGTAGTATAGAAAGAAAAAAATCTCATTTTATTTTAGTAAGATGTTAATAATTTTATCTTGAGTCTAATGCAATATTTTAGCTTTAAAATAATGTGAAGGCACTTAAAATGTATGAAAAGATGTTTTCCATCACTATTCTCCTTAAACCACAAGCTGAAATTTTATTAAATAAACCTATGTAAGTAGAGTTTGAAAGTTTTTCTGTGATTAGCTAAAGGGATTTCACATTGTTAATTTAGAATGGTGGATTTCAGGTCAATCTTGAAAGGTAATGACTAAGGTATAGATGTATATTAAGCATACAAAATATAATCTAAAATGTTGCACAATAAAAAATGAGAACCTTTAATTGGTTTTCCTCTAAAATATACAGCTTCTTTTTATTGAAGTCCAGATCTGATGATTTGAACAAATTTTGTGAGAAATACAACCTCCTCTGAGAAGATAAGAAACAGAAAGATAAGGAAAAAAGTCTGCTAAGGGACAACGGACTGGGAGAGAGTATTCTATGGAATATATAGGACAATAAATTTTACCCCTCTGGTATTGGTTAGCTGGGGACTTCATTATGCATATCTGTGTACCTAGAAAAAAATTTTTTTTCATCTTAAGAGACCCTGGTTTCTGACCTTTGAGGTAGCAATGAATATCGTAGTAAGAGCACCATTGGAAGGGGAAGCCCTGGGTCCTGCTAAGACTGAACCCCCCAGGGAACTAGATTTTTGGGGGGAGGGCGGCAATGGGGGGAGGATGGGGAGGGGAACACCCATAACAAAGGGGAGCGGGAGGGATTAGGGGGGTGTTTTCCCGTAAAGCGGGAAAGGGAATGACACTTGAAATGTAAATAAGAAATACTCAAGTTGATAAAAAAAAAAAAATTATGGTTGCTCTGAAACCTCTGTCCTTTGTATTAAGGTCTTAGCATGTTTACATGATAGTTTTGAAATATTAGTGTAATTATCAAAAGCCGTACTTTGTACATACTTTTTAAGCCGCAAAATAGATTCATGTCTGCTTGGGTTTATGAAGAAAGTTACAATGATAATATGATTATATATTTCTCATATATACATACTCTTCATGTACCATGTGTGTGAAGAAACCTTTGCAAATAGGAATGCATAGTAACCATCTGGCTAGAGTTTCAGGATTTTATTGTATCTTGTTTGACATGTGAATTTCTATTAAAATGCTAACTCCTTCTAAGTCTCTTAATTTAACTGGAGAGGTATTCAATAACACCTAAACTGCTCTTCATTCATATAACAGGTCTTTGGTTGTGTTACTGAATTTTATTCCAGTAACTTCTTCATGAGCTTTATTTTGAAAGTAAATTAAATATATATATATATATATATATATTATAAAAAGATTAATTTTTAGTGGAAATATCACTTAGTGATTGTCAATTTTACAAACATTCTCTAAATTATTAAATATTTTCCATTATTAATTAGTATACAGTATTATGAATACAATAACATTTATGAAAATACACATCTCTAATTACTATAAACACAAATATGTTATTATTTTATCTTTGAAAAATTTTTCTTGGTTTGTAAGTAATAAATCTTGACTTCTGTATCTGAGCTTTCTCATCATTATTCCTAAGGAAATCTATTGCTTTTTTATTGAGAATAGTAAGGAATGTTCATTGATAGGTAGAAAGGAAAGACTAACACAATATACACAATGGTATTTCATTCACCCCTTGGAAAACGAAACTATGATGTTTTCAGGAAAATAGATGAAACTAGAAAATATTCCGAGTAAGGTAACAAAGATTCAGAAAGGGAAATACGATGTGTTCTTTCTCATGTAGATAATAGAATCTCATTTTCACATACTTGTATTTATGTGAAGCTGTGAGTGGTTTGAGTTCATTAAACTGGAATGTGTCTCATGAATTAGAAAGTAGTGTTTTAAACAGTATAGGTTGGCAGTTATTGAACATGTGGGGTATGAATGTACAAGTACGAATAACACAGACAGAATAGTGCAAGTTTTAGGGACATAGTGGTGGTGGGGAAAAAGTACTGAGGAAAGAAGGATGAAGTTGAATGTTTACAAACATGACATAAGGCAACCAGTTACTTTATAGGTTAGGTTAAAATAAATATTAAAATTTAAAATTAATACCTTAATATTTAATGTAATATACATCATGTTTGAGGAAAAATGCCAGAAAGTGATATGAAAATGAAAACAATATATTTAACTTATTTAATCTTAGTCATACTATCCATAATTATTTGGTAGAAACATCACTTGCCTGCCAAATTTTGGTATCATTTAAAAAATCACCTGTAAGATAATAATTACTTATGGTAGTAGAGTATTATTATAAGAGTATCAACAGGTAAAATTTGTGATTTGATCTATGTTTTAAGTTGCCTTTTGCTTAATTTTTGCCCTTCCTGACATTCACTCATACTGAACTATAAATTTCAATGTCGAATACTACTATAAAAATATAATTCTTCAGGGTTGTTGAAATTGCTCAATTACAAGTTAATATTATCCATAAACTATAGGATACGCTCCACAAAGCTCATAGATCCAAAGAAGATAAACAAGAAGAAAGGCCCAAGTGCAGATGCTTGACTCTCACTTAGAATGGGGAATAAAATAGTCTTGGAGGCAGAATGAGGGAAGGAAATGGATGGGAGAAGGAAGGGAGTGGAGATTGGATTACGTGTGGGAAGGGACAGAAGATATGGCGATATAGGCAAGAGAAGTAATGGAAATCTTGAACTTATGGAGATGAGGAGTTAGGGGAAATCTCCAGGAAGAGAAAGAGACCTAGGATAAGGAACGTACCAATGAATCAATGGGGTGACCTAAGATGTCACTTACATTGGTGATATGGAACATGAATAGGCCAACTCCTTTAGTCAGGAAGGACCACCATGGAGGGATAAAGAAACAAGTACACTCACAAAACTTTCTACAGACATTTTGTCAAGTCTAAAAGAAAATCAGGGACTGAGTGAATTGCCAGTGCAAATAGGGACCCATCCCATGGGAAAGCACCAGGCAGACAACAGTGTCAATGAACCTAGACCACTGAGAGCTCTTAGAGACTGAGACCCCAACCGAAAATCATGCACAGGCTGGACCTAAGCCCTAGTGCATATGGAGCTGACATGTAGATCAATCTTCATGTGGGTTCCACAAAAACTTGAGTGGGGGATGTCCTGTTGTAGTCAAGTTGTAGCCTGACTGAGGAATCTGTTCCCAAACAAAGTTAGCTTATCTGACTGCAGTTGGAGAGGATGTGCCTAATCCTGAAGAGACTTGATATTTCAGAGTTTGAGCAACCTAGGTATGTCATCATCTTAGGAGAGAAGATGATTGTGTCAGAGACTCTGGGAGGGAGGGGCAATAGAGAGGGCAAAGTTAGGCATGTAAATTAAGAAACATAATTACTAAATTTGCTATTTCTTTTACAGTAATCTCCTAGATTACAGTCTCACTCTAAATTATTACTGTGCTCTTAAATCCAATCTCTACTGGTGGACTTCTATTTGGATAGTTCATAAATAAGTGGTTGGGAATGCAATTTTCTTCAGAAATCAGGCATAGATGTATCATACACTAGGACAGCAGGCAATTGAAATATGATTGAGTGTTGAGGATTGATCTGTATTAGGGAACATAAAAGTAAATTCCCGTTTAATAACATGCTTTTTGTCATGAACAAATACAGGAACAGAGGATTCCATATATTTAACATATAACATAGTTTTGGTCATACATTTTCCTCTCCTTCAATTTCCCATAGATATTCCTAATATATATATATATATGTATATATATATATATATATATATATATATATATATATATATATATATAAACTACTTAGCAGAAGAATCAGTGCAATGATGGTGCAATTTACCTCATGATAAAAGAATGTTTTTTTCAAAATCTTTATCTGACATAGCGATCATATCCATAACATAAGACCCAATATGTCTTATTCTCCAGAAATATGTTACATATTTGAATAAATGGTTAAAATAATTTCACAATAATTATCAAAAAGTACATGAAAAATACTAAACACACAAATCATTGGTGAAGTTTAAACACAAATGACAATACTTATACTGTGTCGCTGGAAAAAAGAAACTTAGTATACAGTTTCTTGGACTAAATTTTAATATAGCTATTATAGAAATCAATATAAAAATTAAAACCTGAAATCACTTGTGATTCAATAGTACCACTGATGAAATATGTACCTGAAGGAATCTATGTGTATATTCCTGTGATACCTTCATTAAATGAATTATCTTCTAAGTTTTCACAATATCCATGTTACAAAATGGGATGAATAACATATACTGACACTAGATCTTTACTTAAGCATGAAAAGAGCAAAATTTCAACATTGTCATGTATATTGATAAAGCTAGTTATCATTGTCCCGATTGAAAAAACAGAATTATGAAGACAAATATCTAAATCTTATGAAAATAGGAGACTACTATTTGTTTGATTTTAAGCCTCTTCTATAGAAGGAAAGTCAGATGTCATAGTATAAACACGGTCAAATTTTCCCATTGCTCCGATGGCCAGAGAGAAGATCCTACTATTCCTGTTTTGCTAAATAGCCATGTTGTCAAACTGCCTTCCAATTCTTACTGTTTCTGTCCATAGATTACAGCTTACATGAGCTGTGGTCAGACAAATGTATAGGTGTACTGTGCAGCAATTACTGCAGATACGGGTACAAGTGCTAAGACCGTTAGAAGAAGAATGCTGAGCATAAGGCTGGGGAAACATTGAAGAAAAAGAGATGGAAGAACGGGAGGAGAGAGAGAAAGCAATCTGGACATGACACAGTAATTGGACCTATGGCCTCAGTGCATCTACACTTGTATGCACAAGTCCTGCACATGATTAAGACAACAAGATTAGGGAACATGTCAGTAGGCAGTACTCAGTGAACCAATGGATTAGAAAGAAAAGATTAATGGAAAATATAAAGAACATGAAACTGGAAAGAGAATGTATTTGGAAAGAGTAGAACCAAGCTAAGGATATGTGTGATCAAGGTACATTGTATATATGTATGAAGAATAAATAAAATAAAATAAAAATTCTAAAATAAAAAAATTCTGAAAATCTATTAAGATTTTTTGTATCCTCTGCAAGTCACTTTTTACCCCTAAAAATAGAATAGAGTATCCTAACTTTTGCTTAGTTGTAGGAAAGTCAATGAAAAAGGTAGTTACACTAGTTCAGTGCATGGTGTCTTCATTATGGAAATATCCAACTGAGGGTCATTAATATGTACAGTTCAATTTTATCACCTGTACAAATAAAATAAAATTAAACAGTGTTTAATGATCCACCAAAACCAAACTGCACACTAGAGAGGTAAATACAGCTTGAAAAATGTCCTCTTCTTAACCTCAACCATTTTAATCTTTGAAACTCTGAATACATGTGAATAAAAAAGGTCTAACCTGATACACAACATATAGGATGGCGTCTTTGTGACTTATATGGCAAGACATTCAGGGTTGTACATTGCCTTCATTATGTCATTCATTTTAAATATCCTAGGACACCAAGATCTAAAATCCATGGGCTTTGGTCCTGACAGCCATGGATTGCACTCTGTCCATGATAACTTTATGTATATTAGTTAAACACTGAAAGTCAGTTTGCTGCCTTACAAAATTGAACTGATTCATTGCTATGGTTATGATAATGATTTCTTGTAGAATAATTATAAATTCCTCATGACAAAACTTGCTTTCTCTTCTGGTGGTTTGTCGACTATTGATGAGCTTAAACCTCTTCCTTCTCAACATAGAACTTACTATAGATTATTTTTTACTGTCGATCTTATATACACTAAAGATAGGAAAAACACTGAAAATAGGATGGACTTTGTTTTCTGTACCAAAAGTTCTTTTTTGATTTCTTCTTCATCAAATTCATCACCACCACCACCACCACCATCATCATCATCTAATTTACATGAAACTGATTTTGAAATTTTGTTATGCCAACAATGAAATGAGTATTCTGCTTGAAGCAGAGATATTGATGAACACTAACTCCTGTGCAGTCATTTTAGTGTTATAAAGACATTGCCAAAATTGCTTCAGATGATTGATTGAAATGTTAGCGCTCTTTACAACAGGTTTTGAGAGTCCCTTACTGAAAGAATGGTCTTTTACAGCAAGACCTTTATTAACAGACTTTGATTTATCCCATGTACCAACGAAGTGAAATTGTCCCAGAAATAAAATAATGCCTCTCCAGAAACAGCTTTTATCCAATGATACACATCTACTTCTATTTCTTAATTGCCATGTTGACATGGGCTTAGGATACAATATATTGGGTTGGGGATTTATCTCAGTGGTAGAGTGCTTGCCTAGCAAGCACAAGGCTCTGGGTTCGGTTCCCAACTCCCAAAAAAAAAAAAAAAAAAAAAAAAAAAAAAAAAAAAAAAAAAACAGAAACACGTCTATCTGCAGCATGGTCTTTATACTGAAAGGATACAATATATTCTGATTTATTAATGGCATTTTAGTATCATTTGGTTAATTGTTAAAATTTCAAAGGAACATACCTATTCCATGATTATATCCCATACAACTTTTAATTTGATCTTGAAGTGTTTCATGAAAACTGAAGTATCAAAAATGTATATCTTCCCATTGAAAATTTGTAACATGCATCATGTGAAATACCCAGTGTACCTCAATGATTGATGTCTCTGAAAGCATTTAAAGACTCTCCTACTGCATTACTTTAAGCGTGCAGAAACTTAACCCACATAGTTGCAGTTCCAGATTGGCTGTAAACAAATCACTCTCTGAGAGTTGGAAAGTGATTAAAACTTTTGATATGAAACTAGTTAGGACTTTGAGAAAAGGGAAAGGACAGGCCATAGAAAGTATGTTTTTAAAATTCTTTTCTTTAAATTAGACTTTTTTATGCAATATATTTTATTACGGTTCTTCTTCCCTCTATTTCTCCCCCTTCTTCTATACCTCTCCTGTCACCTGTATCTACATTCTTTCTGACTCTCAGTAGAAAACTAAAAATCATCCAAGGGTCAAAATTAAAGTAAATGTTAATGAACTGGAGTAGAACAAAACAAGCAGATAGCAAAGAGCCAATAAAAGGCAAAAGAATCAGGTACAGACACAGGGACCCAGGCTTCCATTAACATACTAGAGAACTCTTAGGAAACATAAAACCAGGAAACAATATATACAAAATCAAACAGAGTAACCATTAATAGATGATTAAACAAATTAAAAAAGGAAAAGAAATTGTGAAGGAAATGTCCTAACGGATTATGAGACGATTCTCCAAAGATAATTTTGAGTACCCTTAGTGCTTTTTATGCAGTCTACCCTTAAAATTGAATTGTGTACCCAGTGAGAGTCCCTTGGAGAAAAGTAAGTTTTTATTTTCAAATGAATACCCATTGGAGATAACTTCCAGTTTAGAGATAAGGTGATGTTCAGGGCTTGGCTTCTTTCATGGGCTAATTAATAGGTAACGAGATCTGTGAGGTGTTGTCTTCTGAGCATTATTCAGTTTTGAGACTCAGGAAGTCGCAATAGTTACATCTATCTGAACAGGCCCTAAATTATATTGACCCTGCATATTCACAGTAACTAAGGACAGTGCTGGACAATAAAAGATGATGTAGCCACTGGTGTCTTACTAGTGTTTAAATGTTTAGCATCATGCCCTTGTTCACCAAAAAGGCTCAGGTTATACCCAGGGGGTCATGAAGCAAAATATAAAGATATCCACGCGATATCAGGGTTTAGTCCAAAGAGGTTATGTTGGTTGGGGAGGATGAGGTTTAGAGTGTAGAGGGCTTCCATACATGTGTTATGCATGTATGGAATTATCAAAGAATAAATTGCTTTCTTGAAACTTCTAAATGTAACCACCAAGAATATTTGGAAGATATTCTTTCAATTCTGCTCTATTTGTTTTAAAAATTGGGTCTCATTGTGTAGCTCAAATTACCGCAGAACTGCTAGTTTTCATCCTCCTTCATCCCCTACACTTGTAGCAGGTTTACTCAACATTGCCAAAATTATAGAATATGTGTAAATCTTCTGTTGTTGAAGTTTGATTACATAATGCATTATTCTGTCATTTGTTTTTCAGTTAACAATATATCTTTAATACATGTGCATGCGGAATTTCATCATGGAATATATTGCATTTCATAAATGGTAGTATACTCATTTCTTTAAATAATAATCTAGTTGTGCCGTTCAGTTTATTTTCATTTTCATTAAATAAAGTTTGCTACAGAAAATCAGCATGGACACTGACTCAGGCACTGTACTCAATGGTGATTATTAACATTATATTTTGTGTAAATTACAAAACACATTGTTGGAATGATGTCAAGGCTGTTAAGTAATGTAATACTTGTATAAATACTGCCAAATTTCCATCTCAGAAGACTCTAATAATATATATTGCTAACAATTTTATATGAGAACTCATACTATACCATTCAAAATTAAATGGTAGACATATTTTAAAAAGGTATCAGTCTCTGACTTCTGTCAGTTCTTTAATTAGGGGAAGGATTGAAGAAGTTGAAGAGGAGGCCAACCTCTATAGGAAGACAAGCAGTCACAACTACTCTGGAATGCTAAGATCTCCCAGACTCTTAGCCACCAATCAGGCAGGACAAAAAAGGTGATCTGAGGCCCTGACACATGTATAGCAGAGGACTGCCTGGTCTGGCCTAATCCTTGAGAGACTTGAGGCCCCAGGGTTTATGGTGCCTGGCAAGGTATGGGGAGCATCCTCTTTGAGTCAGGGAGGAAGACATGGAATGGGATGAGGAACTGTGGGAGGGAAAAGGCACAATGGCAAGAATGTAAATAAATAAATTAATTTTTAAAATAGTTTCACTCATAAATTCAAATGCTAGTTTCTTTTTAACATATACATTGCAATTCAATCGTGAAATTTAGTGTTTTTGCTTAGTGAACGGTGTAAGCATTAATCCTTAATTTACTCTTCATACTATTTGCAATTTTCTCTATTCTTATTACTTTACATCAATTGTGTTTGGATATGTAGTATGCTTAGTATTCATAATATGTGCAGAAAATACATTCATGATTTTTTATTTTAATGATCTGTTATGTGTGAACGTCTATGTATAGATTTGTGCACATGAACACAGGCACTTGGGGAGACCAGGAGATGTCAGATCCCCTGTAGCTGCTTTTACAGCTGGTTACAAGTGGCTTCATAGGTCTTGGAAACTGAACGTGTTTGCTCTAAATAGTAGTAAGTGCTCTTAACTATTAAGCTAATACTACAATACTTATTTCATAATAAAATCAACCTATCATTTTCTCATGGATTTCAAGGTATCTTTGAATTTGAGACATCTTGCCACCTTCTAGGTGCTGAGACTACATTCAGGCATTATTTTTTCCAATTTTCTTTCCTTTATCATAGTAAGATGCATTGGATTAAATATGTTAATATTATGCAGTAATTCTTTCAAATTATTACTTATAGAACCTAGGGTAAATATCGGTTTCTTTCCTCTGCAATTAACTATATTAATTTTACAGTTTCCAGGTCTCTCTTTCTTTACACAATCCATCTCATGTGTTTTTGCTTTCATATAGAATGAAGTAAAAGCTTTTTAGTTTTTCTTTGAGTAACTAATGTACTAAGAAAATGTGTTGAATTTCCTATTTAAGGCCAATACAATACATTATTTCTTTAAAATGTTCTTAGACTTTTGTTTTTTTTTTTCCTTTCTTATTATAGTTCTGATTAGTCTCATTATTAATATTCTGTGTAACCTTTTATGTGTGCATGTGTTGTAGTGGATATTGAAGTATTCAAACATATAAGTGTAGGTATCAAATTTAGGTTCTTAGTTTTTCTTTTTTTTTTTTTTTTTTTTTTTTTTTTTTTTTTTGCTTTTCTTTTTCCTTATTTCGGAGGTGGGTATCCAACCCAGGGCCTTGCGTTTGCTAGGCAAGCGCTCTACCACTGAGCTAAATCCCCAACCCTTTCTTGGTTTTTCAAGGCATGAAATTTTATCTGCTTGGACACCTCACTAGAACACACTATAAAAATTTAAGATGACATATAGCTCCAGGCTGCTTTTATGTAGACAATATTTTCATCATTTTCTTTTCACAAATAATTTGGTTATTCTTATATATTTTATTTTGCATGTATACTTGATAACCCAAATATTTTAATATTTAATTAATAATTTTATCATAACTATTGTGTACATTAGACCTAGTTAATATGAAATAACCTTAGATACAATTGAATAAATGCAATTAGTTACCTAAAGCATGAAGCTTGGTACATAATTTTGTTCATTATTCCTATGCATTTGCATAAAGCAGAGAATATTTCATTGCTACAATCCTGATGCCAATTTTACACACTATGACAGCTACCATCTACATTTGACATTTATTCACTTAACAGGAGTTAGGATTATATTATTAAATTATATTTCCCCAAAATCAAATAAATAGATTTATTTTGCCTCAATTAATTAAACACGCTATAGCAGGAAAAAGTTTAATTTCCTTTTGTTTGGTTAAGACTAAATTTAACTTTTTCACTCTCCAGCCCATCAGAAAGTCACTATTCTTATAGAGAAAGATGTACCACGCACAGGTCGAATTTCTAGTACAACATGTAATTACAATCATCATTCTTGTCAGTTTCAAGTGACTGTTCACATCATGCCTGTAAAAAAGAATGATCAACATGGCAGCATACCCAAAGTGCAGTGCAGTGGTATAAATAGCTTGGTGATAGCCAACAGCTCTCTAATTTTGCTTAAGTCCTGTTCAATGAATATGGATGGTACTGGTAATTTAGCCACATGTATAAGTCTATTGAAGCTGTGGTTATGGGGAAGAATATACAGCCCCTTACCACTTACACCAGTATCATACCTAACAACAATCATAGCCATGTGTCCTTATATACAGTATTAATTACAGTCTCTGAAACAAAGATCACAGTTAAAATCTCAGCCATTCAAAATGCAGGATAGAAATTTCAAGCCCAGTCTCAATGGCTCTATCTACAAAATGTCACTTGATACAAGGTTGAGGAACATTACAGAAGAGGGGGCAAGAAGATTGTAAGAGACTAAAGTTTACTATGAGATGGTGTCTCAAAGTAACACCATAAATTACACTTATAGCATCTCACTAACATGACTGCCTAAACAACAGCTGAGGAAGAGAGGGAATGGGGAAGAATGGAAGTTTAGTTTTCTTTCTGTTTCAATTCCTCCTCCTCCTCCCCCTCCTCCTCCTCCTCCCCCTCCTCCACCTCCTCCTCCCCCCTCCTCCTTCTTCCTCCTCTTCCTCCTGCTCCTCCCCCTCCTCCACCTCCTCCTCCCCCTCATCCTCATTCTTCTTCCTCTTCCTTTTCCTCCACCTCCTCCTCCCCTTCATCCTCCTTCTTCTTCCTCTTCATCCTCCTCATCCTCCTCCACCTCTCTCTCTCTCTCTCTCTCTCTCTCTTTATATATATATATATATATATATATATATATATATATATATATATATATATATCATTGTTGGATATTTCCTGTTTACATTTCGAATGTTATTTCCCTTTCCAGGTTTCCAGTCCACAAGCCCCTTAACCCTTCCCCCTACCCTTCTATAAGGGAATTCACATCTCCACCCACAGCCTCCCCACACCTCCGCACATTCCCCTACACTGGGGTCCAACCTTGTCAGAAGAAAAATTGTTTCTCATTCCATTGTTTCTCAGCAAGACCATCCTTTGCCACATGCAGTTGGAACCATGGGTCAGACAAAGTATATTCCTTCTGTTGTGGTTTGGTTCCTGGAAGCTCTGGTTTGTTGGCATTGATATTATTATGGGGTTGCTAATCCCATCAGCACTTTCAATCCTTTCTCTAATTCCTCCAACTGGGGTCTGATTCTTGGTTCAGTGGTTTGCTGATGGCATTTGCCTCAGTTTTTGATATGTTCTGGCTATGTCTCTAAGTAAGGATCAATATCCAGTCATTGTCAGCCTGCACTTCTTAGCTTCATCCATCTTATCTTGTTTTGGTGCTGTATATATATGGGCTACATGTGGGCCAGGCTCTGAACAGCAGGTCTTTCCAGTTATAAACTTTTCCTCTTATCCCATCCCATGGGCATTTTGGCTCCCTTTTTAAAGAAGGAGTGAAGCTTCTACATTTTGTTCATCCTTCTTGAGTTTCATGTGGTCTGTGTATTGCATGATGGGTAATTCAAGCTTTTCGAATAATATCTATTTATCAATGAAAGCATACCAAGTGTGTTTTTCTGTGATTGAGTAACCTCACTTAGCATGATAATTTCTAGTTCATAACATTTGCCTATGAATTTCATGAAGTCATTGTTTGATATCTGAGTAATATTGTGAAGATGTACCACATTTCTGTATTCATTACTCTGTTGAAGGGCATCTGGGTTCTTTCCAGCTTCTGACTATTTTTAATAAGGCTGCTATGAACGTAGTCGAATATATTTCACTGTTGTATGTTGACTGTTGTATGTGTCATTTGGGGATATGCCCAAGAGAGTTATAGCTGGGTCCTCAGGTCATGGAATGTTCAATTTTCTGAGGAACCTTCAGAAGGGTTGTACTAGTCTCCAATCAAACCAAAAATTGAGGAGTGTTTTTGTTTCTCCACATCCTCACCAGCATCTGCTGTTACCTGAGATTTATATATTAGCCATTCTGAATGTTGGGAGGTGAAATCTCAGATTTGTTTTGATTTTAATTTCCTGATGACTAAGAATATTGAACATTTATTTAGTTGTTTTTTGGCCTTTTGATAACCTTCAGCTGAGAATGTTTTGCAACTCACTGTACCCCATTTTAATAGGGTATTTTTGCTTTCTAGAGTCTAACTTCTTAAGTTTATTGTGTATTTTGGATATTACCCACTATCAGATTTAGGATTGGTTAAAATTTTTCCCAATCTGACAGTTGCAGTTTTGTCCAAATGACTATGTCTTTTGCCTTACAAAAGCTTCGCTGTTTTATGGGGTCCTATTTATCAATTCTTGATCTTAGGGCATAAGTCATTGGGGATTTGTTTAGGAAATTTTTTCCACTGCACATGTGTTCAAGACTCTTCCCCAACTTTTCTTCTATTAGTTTGAGTGTATCTGATTTGATGTGTAGGTCCTTGTTTCACTTTGACTTAAGCTTTGTACATGGTCATAAAAATGAGATAATTTGCATTTTCCTACATGCTGACTTCCAGTTGAACCAACACTATTTTTGGAAAATGCTATGTTTCTTCCTTTGGATGGTTTCTATCTCCTTTGCCAAATATCAAATGACAGGTGTGTGGGTTCATTTCTGGGTTCTTCAGTTCTATTCCACTGGTCTATCCATCTGTCTCTGTACCAATACCATGCAGTTTTCATCACTATTGCTCTGTAAATCTGCTTGAGTTCAGGTATGTTGATTCCCCTAGAAGTTCTTTTATTGTTGAGGATACTTTTAGCTATCCTGGCTTTTTCTTATTCCAAATGAATTTGCAAATTGCTCTTTCTATGTCTATTAAAGAAGTGAGAAGGAATTTTGATGGAGATTGCATTGAATGTGTAGATTGCTTTTGGCAAAATAGTCATCTTTACTATATTAATCCTGTCAATCCATGAGCATGGAAATTCTTTCTATCTTCTGAGATCTTCCTCAATTTCTTTCTTCAGATACATGAACTTCTTATCATGCAGATCATTCACTTTCTTGGTTAAACTTACACCAAGATATTTTATATTATTTGGTAGTATTGTGAAGTGTGTAATTTCATTGTTTTCTTTCTCAGTCTGTTTATCCATTGAGGAGAGGAAGGCTACCGGTATGTTTGAGTTAATTTTATACCCTGATGTTGGGAGCAACTAAAGATGGCCCTGACATCTTTGGTCATTTGTGGTATACAACCATCAAGTCGTGTCTTTAGCTTTCTTCTGGCGTTTTACTAGGCCACAGTTGATAAGCATGTTAATAAGATATCTCCACTCCACTAATCCCCAGAGGGCAAGCTTACATCCACTGTCTGTTTTGTACTTCCTTTGTTCCCCAGGGTCCCCGGAATCAACAATGAGGTGTTCCTGCAATAAAGACTGTTAAAGAAGAATCCAAAGGTGTCCTGTCTTCCTTGCTGGTCGAGGTGGGCGCTTCAACTAGTGGCCCTTACTGGGACCCGAGAAAATTATCGTTTCTCGTTTGGATTCAGAACTTTTTCAGTCTCAGGACTGTGGATGTTGGTAAGTTCCCATAAGGTTAAATTAGTTGCCGGAGTTGGGATGATAAGGCTCCCAGAATCGGAACGATAAGGCTCCTGAATAAGGGATTATAAAATTTCCCTTATAGGACAATAAGGTTCTCTGGAGTAAGCAGAGATGATGAAAGCCTTGGTTTAGAGGCAAAGGGGTTTGTGGAACACAGCAATGTTGCCTTTCCTATTTGATCCTTTGTTGGTTGGACTAACACTCTTGCCTTATACTCTTTTTGTGTTGTGGTGTTGCTACTGTCTGAATTGCCAAGTCCAGGGCATGAATGCATTTGCTGGGAAGAGCCCACTAATGATGAGCCACAAGATCGTGTGTAAATAAACAGGCCAGCTCGCCCTGCTCATAAATTGGTCGTAAATAAGGTCATAAAATCATGGGAAACTCTCACTCCACCCCGCTGTTGTCAGCTCTTCAGGAGCTTCTTAGTCAGCATTAGCTTAAAATTGAAAAGAAATTCCTGTTGAGTTTTTTTGATGAATGTAACCGTTGTGCTCTGTGGTTTATAGTTTCAGGGTTGCTCAATTTCAGAGTGTGGAACAAGTTAGGAAAAGATCTGGATAAGGAAACTACATAGGGCAAGCTTAAACCAGGGACAAATCCGCTTTGGCGTATGGTTCGTACCTGCTTAGAAGATAAACAATGTGAAGAAGCTGTTATGACAGGTCAGAAAATCCTTAACGAGCAACAAGAGAGTATGTCAGAAGGAGAGAAAGTTTTGAGTTCTGGCAGTTGAAGGCCTGACCTTCAACTTTTGCTCACAGAAAGAGAGTGCTCATTAAGAGAAGCTATTTAAGGGAGCCTACCTTGTCTGCTGGCCTTATTCCAAGAGAGGAGTCAGTCTCCAGCATTAAGTTACTTTTCTCCTTAGTCATCATTAACATGAAGAGTGCCTTTTATCCTATCCCCACAGCAGCCAGTTCCTGCCCCTATGGTCCAACTGTCCCAGGTTAGGGGGCAGAGAAGCCCTGAGGACTGCAAAACTGCCAACAGCCAAAGGTGAAAGTTAAAACAGAGAGCATTCCTGGAAACCGGTTGGCCCAAGCCTAACCAGATGTGTTTCAAATGCATATGTTTCATCAACTCTGACCAACTTTTACTCTGACAAGACGAGATAAAAATAAGGAGGACCTGAAGATCCAACCCTTCTCCTGAATTAGTAGCTCTTTTCCAAGAACCAGGGGCCATAAAACCTTTTGGCATCCCCTTATCTCCTGGAGCCATAAAACAGGGACGTATTGGGGGAAGATGGGCTGGAAAAGGCCTCGATGATTTGGGCTAGCATGAGTAAAACTTGTAATAAAAAAGAGACAAGGTAATGGTAAAGTGTTTTTGTGTATGGGTTCATTTAGAGTTATATTTCAGTCTTTGGACGCTGACTAGAGATAGTTTACACCCTAGATATGAGAGAGAATAGGTTTGGGAAAAACAGTCCTCCCAGACTCTCCACAGATGCTTTGGAGAAAGAGAAAAACTTTCAGAGCTCTCCTGGAAACAGAAGAAAGGCCGAAGACGTCCTGCCTCTCTGCTGGCTCCTATTGGAGAAAATGCTTATTTCTGGTTCTGGGTTCCATAGGCAGGATATCTGGGTCCCTTCAGTTGGACACCATCTAGTTTTTTTCCGTTTTTGTCTATTGTCTGTCCTTGGTACATAAAGCTGTCCATGACTCTCAGTTTATGTCTGTGGTTTTTGTTTCTCATTGTTTAAATGTTTTATGTTTAATGATTAAAAGAAAAAAAATGGTAAAAACTTTATCTGCCGGTTGTTCACACCTTGATTTGGTTTTAACACATTTCTAAATTGAGAACAAATGAATAAAAAACAGTTTCAATCAGCCTTTTGAGCCCTATACCTCCAGCAAGGAACCTAGGTCACCTCCAGAAGCTGCCGGGGGGGGGGGGGGTTGGAGCATCTGGAGAGCTGATCTTAAAAGCGCCAGCAGCTCCTCAGCTTCTTGGTATGGGAGCTGATGGCTGTTTCTCTTAGAAAAATCCCTGACTTGTCATTAGATTTAGCAAGTGACAAGGTGCTTCTTCCAAAATCACAACTAGAAAAGGAAAAATATGGTGCTTGGTCTATATAATAAAGACATGTGTAACCACTTCAATTTTGCTTCTGACTGGTTTTAAATGTATAAATATCCTCTACATGTTTTGGTCATAGATTATTGGCCTTTAAGTTATTAGATATGGTTAAAAAACTAAAACATGGGCTGGGGATTTAGCTCAGTGGTAGAGCGCTTACCTAGGAAGCGCAAGGCCCTGGGTTCGGTCCCTATCTCCGAGGGAAAAAAAAAAAAAAAAAACCTAAAACATCTGTAACAAAAATTGACATAAAACTGGTAATTTGGATAGAGTCATTCTAGAAAATATGTAACATGAGCCAAACTAGAGAAACAGGTCTAAATTAAGATAATATTTTCATAGAACTCTTGTCCAAGAAGCCAGGCACCCCCCAAATCACAGAATGTAAAATTCTATTGGAAGTTTTTAAAAGATTTCATGATTCTTTTAATTTAATTTTTGATTCTGCTTATGTAGTTAACGCTGTGCGCTCACTTAAAATTGCGGAGTCAATTCTTTTATAATTACAAAAATTGATTTGGGCCAGAAAAAATAAGTTTTTCATACAACATATTCGAGCTCATACTATTTTGTCTGGTCCCATGCCAGTAATAACGCCCTGGTGGATGCTAGTACTCATAGAGAATTTATTTTTCATACAGCTCCAGTTGCTCTCGTTAGAGAATTTCATCAAAAGTTTCATGTTCCTGCTTTTACTCTTCAACAAAAATTTAAAATCTCTAGAACTACAGCTCCTGATGTGGTGTTATGTTGTCAGAATTGTGTTGAGTTTCAGCACCCTCCTCAGGTGGGGATTAACCCTCGTGGTCTGATTCCACTAAAACTTTGACAGATGGATGTCACACACATATCTCAATTTGGAAATTTAAAATATGTTCATGTTTCTGTTGATACCTGTTCCGGCATTATACATGCCACCCTGATTACTGGTGAAAAGGCTCGTAATGTCATTAGTCATTGCTTAGAGGCATGGGCGGCCTGGGGAAAGCCAGATAGTCTCAAGACAGACAATGGACCTGCCTACACTGCAAAGTCTTTTCAGGCATTTTGCCAAACAATGCAGGTCAAACATACTACAGGATTGCCATACGATCCCTAAGGTCAAGGAATTGTGGAAAGAGCACATCGTACTTTAAAAGAGCTCTTACAAAAACAAAAAGGGGGAAATGCCTATGGTAGAACACCAATAGAACAGTTGTCTTTAGCTCTTTTTACTATAATTTTTTTTTTTTTTTAATTTTGGATGTGCATGGCCTCTCTGCTGCAGATCGCCATGCCGCTACTAATCCGATGACTTATGCAGAATAAAGTGGAAGGATGTCTTCACTGGTGAATGGTGTGGCCCAGATCCCGTAATTTCAAGATCTAGGGGAGCTGTTTGTGTTTTTCCACAGAATCAAGATAATCCAATCTGGGTGCCTGAACGTTTGACTGGCAAACTGCCTCCTGCTCTATATGAACATGAGACTATGAACCCTACTATTACTACTGGGAATGATAATCCAGGTTGATTCACTCATGCTGTGGGCTATTGCCAGATCCTGGCCAGTACTTATGCCAGTTCATAGCAATTCTACTGTGTTGCCAACATTTTTCTCCACATCCTGTTTGCATGATGTTCCTTGTATAGTGCCTAATGGAGAATTGCCCCAACAGTATACTGCCACTAATCTTTCTTTGTTACATACCTTTAACTCTTAAAATTTCCTCCCAGCCTTATATATGGCTATGAAGGACAATATTGGCTTATTGGTTAGATCCTGTGAGTGACAGTGCTATGGGCACTGGACCCATCCTGGCTGTTTTGAGTCAAATTATACAAGGAGCCTCTTCAGCAGTGGAGACACGTCAATCATTAATTCTGCTAAGTTGAACATTACAACCTTGATTATGATGCATAATTGTCGTTTTCCATCACCCCCGGGGCAAAGTATTCACACACTGGATGACTCTACCTGTTGTAGAGTCCTACCTACTTGCCCCCCTTATCAAGCCTTTCCACCTAAATTTACCCCATGTCAGAGTTCATTCCATAGGTCAAAAGAGTTCCTACCGGGATTTGAATTTTCCCCTCCTCTTGGCAATGTTCAGTACGATTGAGAAAGACATAAACCTGGCAAGCGTAATTTTTGGCCCTGATATCAATGGGTATTATCAAATGAGCAGGGAGCATACACATCTTTAATTCCTTTTGCTTGATTATTAGGTGAAGATTTTGCATTGTATACTATTTCAGCCACTAGACCAGTAACAAAACAAGTTTAGTAAATGTAAAGATTAATGGCCTTTTAGCGAATGATACTACCATTGGTGCTTCAGTATGTGTGAGACCACCTTTCTTTTTTCTGATAAGCATTAATATAAACGATAATGCTTTAAATTGTATAACTCTAATGTAGTCTGTTATTTAGCTGAATGCTGGGATGGCACCAATGATACCACAGTGATGGTCAATATTCCTTCTTTTGTGCCTATCCCTCTAGAAACAAATCCAGATAATTTTTCCATACTTTATTTACTAGGAACCTAAAGAAATTTTGGTATTATGGCAGCTATAATGTCAGTCATTGTGCTATCAGCCACTACAGCAACAACAGCTGCGATTGCTGTGACTAATAAGGTACAGACTGCTGAGACTATCAATCAGACTGTGGAAAGAACCGCAGTGGCATTGGAAATACAAGAAGAATTTAATGCCCACTTGGCATCTGGCTTTCTATTAGCTAACCAATGGATGGATTTGATTCAAGAACAAATTGAGGCATTATATCATATGACACAGCTGTCCTGTGTTTCCTCCCTTAGAGGATTAAGTATTACTCCTTTGCAAGCTAACCTTTCTCAGTATTCTCAACAGAGCAAAGAAATCACAAATTATCTTAAAGGAAACTGGTCCATGAAAGTGGAACAATTATCGAGACAATTGCTGATGCAGATTGATGTCCTTAACAACACTAGAATGGAACCCATCACGTTTGGGAATTTCACCTCGTGAATTACCAATGCTTTCTCCTTTTTCAAAGATTGGGCTGGCATGTTTCCCTCGGGAGCCATTGTCCTCTTGGGATGAGGAGCATGTCTATGGATTTTTTGCCGTTTACCATGAGAGCATGCCAGACACAAAGTGATTGTTTTCCTAGGGTATGGCTTCCATTTAAAATGGTGCTTCTCCCAGTGTATGGCTGGCCTATTTGAAAAATTAAGAGTTCGCCCTAGATCGTATTTTGTCTCTGTCATGTGAAGTCATTGTATCCAGAAACAGGCAACATTCCTTGGGCTCGGACCAACCTAAGACAGGAGCCTGGTGGTGATAGGGTAATTCCAGTAAAGGGTAAGGCTTAGTTTTGTAGAGGAACGACCTAAGACAGGAGCAATGACATATATTGACATGACACCGGGATCTAGACCAGTCATAGACAGATGTGGCCACACCCCATTTGAACATTTGCGCTGGTCTAATGCCCCTCTGCCCAGTTTCTCCCCTAAAATTTAACACACACGTATAGCCCAGAACAGTGTGCTGTACATAAGTCATCTCTAGCCATTGGGGTGAAGTCCTAACTGCAAAAGTGGTTTGCCATGGATGAGCTGGGCACTCTGTTAGGCATGTCTGATCTCTCCCAGACCACTACCTCCACCTAATGGATTCATTTTTAAATAAAACATAAAAGAGGGAGATGTTGGAAGCAACTAAAAATGGCACTGACATCTAGTGGTCATTTGTGGTATACAACCATTAAGCCATGTCTTTAGCTTTCTTCTGGCATTTTACAAGGCCAAAGATGATAAGCATGTTAATAAGATATGTCCACGCCACCAATCCCCAGAGGACAAGTTTAGAGTCACTGTCTGTATTGTACTTAAGGCAAGTGCCTTTGTTCTCCGGGGTCCTCGGAATCAACAATGAGTTGTTCCTGCAATAAAGGCTGTTAAATAAGAATCCAAGGCTGTTGCCTCTTCCTTGCTGGTAGAGACGGGCACTTCAATTTGGGACTATTGTGAAGTTTGTGATGTCATTATTTTCTATCTCAACCTGTTTATCCATTGAGGAGAGAAAGGCTACTGGTATGCATGAGTTAATTTTATACCCTGACACTTTGCTGAAGTTATTTATCAGGTTAAGCACTTCTCTGGTGGAACTTTTGGGGTCACTTAATTATGCTATCATATCATCTGCAAATAGTGATATTTTGATATCTTCCCTTCCAATTTGTATCCCTTTGACCTCCTTTTGTTGTCTGGTTTCTCTGGCTATGACATGGGATCCTGTTTTGAATTAGTAGGGAGAGAGTTGGGCAGCCTTGTCTAGTCCCTGATTTTAGTGAGATTGCTTCAAGTTACTCTCCATTTAGTTTGTTATCTAGAGGTTTGCTGTATGTTTCTTTCACTATGTTTAGAAATGGGTCTTCAATTCCTGATCTTTCTAAGACTTTTATACTGAAGTATAACATTAACCTCGGCCGGCAAGGAATACACAACATGGTCAGATTCTTCTCAACAGACTTTATTGCAGGACCATCTCTTTGCTGATACAGGGACCTCGAGCAGTAAAAGCTCTCGCCTTATATACACAACAGGCTGTGCCTATGCTAATTGTCCTTCAGGGATTGGTGCAGCACGAATCACCCCACTATCACTCCTGCTAATTTTCCTTCATGGATTGGTGGAGCATGAGTCCCTCATTACCACATAACTGTCCCATACATCTGATGCCAGGTTCAAATTCCGCGCATGTGCAGTACGCAGTACCAATGTTCACCACAGGAGGGCTCCGGATCACCTCATTATCCTAAGGCTGCCCTGGCAAGAGGACAAGCTTGTGCATCTGCGATAAGTCTTTACTACCACATGGGACTGGATGTCGGCACCATCTTTCTTTTACCATGCTGCTCACCACTTCTCCCCCTTTTTTGTTTAATAAAGTGACTGGTCTAGATCTGGATGTCACGCCAATCTTTTTATTGCTCCTGTCTTAGGTCTCTCCTGATGATCACTCGGCCATACTCATCGTTGTGTAACCATACCACCACCGGACCTCGTGTCTTAGGTTGGTCCAAACTCGAGGAATGTTGACCATCGCTGGATACAAGGATGGACAGTGACAAAAATAATCTAGGGCGAACTCTTAATCTTTTAAAGAGGCCAGCCCTATGTTGGGAGAAGCACCATTTTCAAAGACGAACATAGCCTGGGAAACAACCGCTTTGTTTCTTGAATGTTGTCTTTTTAAATGGCCAATAAGCCAGAGACATACTCCCCATCGAAGGAGGAAAATAGCTCCCCAGGCAAACATGCCAGTCCACGCTTAAAAAAGGGAGAAAGCATTGATAATCCATGAGGTAAAATCTTCATCTGTGATAGGGTCCAACCTAGCGCTGTTAAGGCAGCAATCTACATCAGCAATTGTCTTGATAGTTGCTCTGCTTTCATGGAATAGTTCCCTTTCATATAATTCAAGATTGCTTTGCTCTGTTGAGAAGGCTGAGAAAAGTTAGCTTGCAAAGGAGTAATGCATAAACCTCTAAGGGAGGAAACACAAGACAGCTGTGTCATATGACACAGTGCTTCAATTTGTCCTTGAACTAAATCTATCCTTGGAATAGCTAATAGGAGGCCAGATGCCAAATGGGTACATTGCTCACATTAGAGCTTATATTATATTGAATGTTGAAATGTGGCTCTACACACCATACACAGGGCAGGGTACTATGTTCTTAACAGTAAAACATAAGGTATGCGACACAGAGAAGTTAGTGGCGGCATACCGTTGGGGCATTTCTCCATTTGGCACTATACAGGGAACATCACGCAAACAGGAGGTAGAGAAAAAGGTTGGCAAAACAATTGAATTGCTATGAACTGGCATGTGTACTGTCCAGGATCTGGCAATAGTCCCACAAGGTGAGTAAAACAACCTGGATTACCATTCCCAGTTATAGTAGGGCTCATAGTTTCATCTTCAGGAAGAGAAGAAGGCAATCTTCGAATCAAGTATTCAGATACCCAAATTGGATTTCCTTGATTCTGTGGAAAGACAAAACAGCTTCCCTAGATCTCGAAATCACCTGTTTTGGAGCAATCTGTATATATATTTAACACTCCAGACAAAGGCTATGATGCAGTGACCTTTGGAAAAATCACTGGATGTTCAATGAAAAATTTGTAGTGGGGTTGGGGATTTAGCTCAGCGGTAGAGCTCTTGCCTAGCAAGTGCAAGGCCCTGAGTTCGGTCCCAAACTCAAAAAAAAAAAAAAAACTTATAGCCAAGGATCGTTAGGATAATGACATTTTCAAACTCTCTTTCCTTCAAAACTACAGAATAATATGGCCCAATCTTCTATCAAGGCAAACATTGTTTCTATCTGAGCAGTTGTAAATGCTATAATAATTCTCTTGGGTAAAATACCAAAATGCTGAATACAAGATTTAACGCCTAACATAGCAAGCTGTGCAACAGCAGAAGCGTAATATTAAAGGGTCGTATTAGGAGAAATATGGGGATAAATCCAAAATTATATTGAGGGTTATATGGAGGTGCTTTTGGTATAAGCGCTTTCTTGCCTAATTGTCTGCCTCGTTGCCATGTGGCAGTAGCATGCAGCCAGTCTGGATCATATCTCTCCCCCTTACACTGAGCAGCCTCTTCCTCGAGATCAGTCTCATCATCCCCAAATCCAGTGTCCAAAACACCGAGTATATCCTTCATACTACAAGGTTTGACTGCCAATTCCTACATATGAACGCATGATGGTGCGGTCTCCAATACTGCAACAAAGAGACTTTGCCTTAAAATCTTTTAGAAGCCTGGTTTCTAGGATAAGATTTCCATAAAAATATCATCCCAATTTAGACCTGTTTCCCTAGATTGCCTCATGCCACGTGTTGTCTATGATGACTCCTTCCAAATTTACCAGTTTGATGTCAACTTTCTGTTAACAATGTTACATTTTTTTAACACATCCAAAAACTTAAAAGTCAATAGTCCATACCCAAGGCTTGTAGAGAATATTTATACATTTAAAACCAAACAGAAACAAAATTGAAGTGGCTACACATACCTTTAATATTTAAATCAGTCACCATTTTTACTTTTTCTAGCAGTAATTTTAAGAGAAACACCTTGTCACCTGTTGCGTCTAATAATCACAAAGATTTTCTAAGAGAAACAGCCATCCGTTTTATTACCTTAGAAGCTGTGAAGCTCCTGGTTTCTTTAGGATCGACTAGTATAAACATTTAGCCAGCCCCTGGGGAGCTTTCCCAGCTGACTTAGGCTTCTAGCTACTGATGCAGGCTCCAAAAGCCAATTGAAATTTTATTTATTGGTTCCTTCCTTGAAAGGAGTTAAAGCTACATCAATGGGTGAATCAACCAGCATTTAAAATTTTAACCTTTTCTTTTAAACATGAAACACAAAACATTCAAGCAACAAGAAGCAAAACCCAGATATAAATTGACATACATGGACAGCTTGGTGCACCAAGGACAGACAATAGACACAGAGGAAAAGAACTAAATGGTGTTCCACCAAAGGGACCCAGATTCCAATAGGAATTTTTCCACTCACAACCCAATTACATTAACTCCATCAAGCTGTACATGGTGGTTGAGATGTCCTGGGGTAGGAGGTAGAAAAAATGAAATGATTGCTGTAGCTGATGTGTCCTGACTGGTCCCAGCTGAAAGTTCTTGAGACCAGGAATCCAAGTAGGCACACTCTGTACAATTCTGAAGACAAAAGTTTAGAATCGATATATCTTTTTGTTTTATTCTCCTGAATAAATTTTTCAGGCGTTCTACCTCTATCAAATCTGATCAGTATGACTCTGTGAGGTTTCCAGAGCCTAATCACACCTTTTAAAAACACAAAGAAAAAATCTTTCTCCCATAATACTGTGTTCCTTAGTCTGAAACCAGAAAACCTTGAATCTTTTCCTCTTTCCCAGAGTAATAATATAGCCTTAAAACTCAGAATCACACCCATCACAATATCCACTTTTTCCTGGAGCAAATCAACCCTTTGAAACAGCAGCAAAATTCCAGTTTTCAACTGACTATTAATATTACCCTGAACATCTAAAGCTTCTGCAACACCTGCGGATAGATTACTTACAGCTGCGGATAAATTACTTACAGCTGCCACAGTCCACAAACATTTCTGCCTCTATACCAAGACTTTCGTCTTCACAAAGTTTTCGACCTCTATACCAAGGCTTTCATCTTCAGAAACCTTTCGGCCTCTATACCAAGGCTTTCATCTTCTTTATTTTCTTTTTTCTTTTTTTTTTTTTTTCCAGAGAAACGTATCATCTCTTATCCGGGAATTTACCAATGTTGCCATCCTGAAACTGAAGAGTTCTGAATCCACAAGAATGTCCGCAGGTGTCCGCATGGGCCACCAGTTGCCACGGCCACATCAGACCGCAAGGAATACGCAACACAGTCGGATTCTCACAACAGCCTTTATTGCAGGACCACCTCTTTGGTGATATGGGGACCTCGAGCAGCAAGAGTGCTGGCTTTATAAACACAACAGGCTGTGGCTATGCAAATTGTCCTTCAGAGATTGGTGGAGCACCAATCACCCCACTATCACCCTTGCTACTTGTCCTTCAGGGATTGGCGGAGCATGAATCCCTCATTAGCTTATTACCATCCCGTCGAACTGACAACAGGTGCAAAACCTGTGTAAACGCAGTACTGTTATTAGCCACAGGGGGGCGCCAGATCACCTCATTATTCTACAGCCACCCTGGCAAGGGGACAAGCCTGCGCATGTGCGTTAAGTCATTTACTACAAGGCAGGACTGGATGTCATTGCCATCTTTGTTTTTCGCGCTGCTCCCTACTCTGTTGAATTTTGTCAAATGCTTTCTCAGCATCTAATGAAAAGACCATGTGTCCTTATCTTTGAGTTTGTTTACACGTTGGATAACATTGATGGTTTTTTGTATATTAAAACATCCCTGCATCCCTGATCATGATGGATGATTGTTTATTAGATTCGGTTTGCAAGAATTTTATTGAGTATTTTTGAGTCAATATTCATAAAGGAAATTGGTCTGAAGTTCTCTTTCTTTGTTGGGTCTTTGTGAAGTGTAGATAAAAGAGTAATTTGGCTTCATAGAAGCAATTTGGTAGTGCTCCGTTTCAGCTAGTTTTGTGTACTAGTTTGCACAGTACTTGCATGAAGTCTTCTATGAAGGTTTAATAAAATTCTGCCCTGAACTCATGCGGAACAGGGTTTTGTTTGGGAGACCTTTAATAACTGCTTCTATTTCTTTAGGATTTATGGAGTGTTGAGATAGTTTATTTGACCCCGATTTAACGTGGCTACCTGGTATCTGTCTAGAAAATTGTCCATTTCCTCCATATTTTCCAGTTTTCTTGTATATAGACTTTTATATTGGAATCTCCTGATTTTTGGAATTTCTTCAGATTCTGTTGTTATGTATCCCTTTTCATTCCTGATTTTCTTAATTTGGATACTGTCTCTGTGAGCTCTGGTTAGTCTGCTAAGGGTTTATATATCTTGTTGTTTTTCTCAAAGAAACAGCTTCTGTTGTTGTTGATTCTTTGTAAACTCCTTTTTGTTACTACTTGGTTCATTTCAGCTCTGAGTTTGATTATTTCCTACCTTCTACACCTCTTGGGTTCACTTATTTCTTTTTCTTCTAGAGATTTTACGTGTGCTGTCACGCTGCTGATATATGCTCTCTCCTGTTTCTTCTCCCAAGCATTCAGACCTATAAGTTATTCTCTTAGTACTGCTTTCATTGTGTCACATATGTTTGGGAATGTTGTACCTTCATTTTCATTAAGTTCTAAGGTGTCTTTAATTTGTTTCTTTATTTCTTCCTTGACCAAGTTGTCATAAAGTAGAGCATTGTTCAACTTCCATGTATACGTGAGCTTTCTGTCATTATTATTAGTATTGAAGACCAGTCTTTGTGTGTGGTGGTCTGATATAATGCATGGGATTATATCTATCTTCCTGCATATGTTGAGGCCTGTTTAGTGACTGATTGTATGGTTAATTTTGGAGAAGGTTCCAGGAGGTTCTGAAAATAATGTATATCATTTTATTTTTAGGATGGAATGTTCTATAAATATCTGTTAAATAAATCTGGTTCATAAATTCATTTAGTTTCTCTACATCTCTTTCAAATTCCTATTTTCAAGATCTCTCCAGTGATGAGGGTGGGGTGTTGAAATCTCCTACTATTATCTATCATGTGAAGTGCAATGTATGCTTTGTAATTTAGTAAGGTTTCTTATATGAATGCAGGTGCCCTTTCATTTGGAGTATAGATATATATGATTGAGAGTTCATCTTGGTGGATTTTTCCTTTGATGACTATGAAGTCATCATCCTTCTTATCCTCCTTAGAAAGCCATGTCCATCCTTACCTTTTTAAAGACTTTTGTTTGAAGTTCAATTTTATTTGACATTATAATCCAACTTCAGCTTGCTTCTTCAGGCAATTTTCTTGGAAATTTGTTTTCCAGCCATGTACTCTTAGGTAGTATTCGTCTTTGTCTCTGAGGTGTGTTTACTGCCTACAGCAAAATGCTCGATACTCTTTATGTATCCCTTCTGTGAGTCGGTGACTTTTCATTGGGGAATTCAGTTCATTGATGTTGAGAGTTATTTATTTTTCTAGTTAGAGGTAGAATTATGTTTGATTACCTCTTTTCATTTCATTGCAAGGAAATTATATTCTTGTTTTCGGTATGATGTATTTTCTCTCCTTGTGTTGGAGTTTTCCATGTATTTTCTTTTGTAGGCCTGGATTTGCTGTAAGAGATTTCATAAATTTGGTTTTTTCATGGAATATCTTGGTTTCTTTGTCTCTATTACTTGAAAGTTTTCTTGGATACAGTAACCAGGTCTGGGAATTGTGCTCTCTTAGGGTCTATTTGACATCTGTCCAGGGTATTCTCAGTTTCATAGTCTCTGGTGAGAAGTCTGGTGTAATTCTTATAGATCTGAATACATATATATATATATATATCACTTGGACTTTTTCCCTTACTGCTTTTTATATTCTTTCTTTGTCTTGCACATTTGGTGTTTTGACTATTATGTGATGGGAGGAATATCTCTTCTGCTCCAATCTATTTGGAGTTCTGTGGGCTTCTTGTTTGTTCATGGGCATCAATTTTTTAGGATAGGGAAGTTTTCTTTTTTAATGTTGTTGAAGATATTTACTGGCCCTTTAAGTTGGGAGTCATCTTTTCTTCTATACCTATTAGCCTCAGGTTTGAACTTTTCATTTTGTCCTGGATTTCCTGTATGTTTTGGGCCAGGAACTTTTTGTTTTCCATTATATTCATCAGTTGTGTCGATGATTTCTATGGAATCTCCTGTCCCTGAGATTTTCTCTTCTATCTCTTGCCTTCTGTTGGTGATTCTTGTATCTACAGCTCCTTGTCTCTTCCTTGGTTTTTCTCTCTCCTTCTTTGTCAACTTTTTGCTTTCTTTATTATTTCTATTTCTATTTTCAAGTCGTCTACTTGTTTGGTCATGTTTCCTGTAATTCTTTCATGGATGTTTGTGTTTCCTCTCGAAGGGCTTCTACTTGTTCACTTGTGTTTTCCTGCATTTTTCTAAGGGAATTCTTTAGGTTTCTCTCAAAGTCCTCCATCATTATCAAAGACTGTGATTTTAAATCTAAATCTTGCTTTTCTGCTGTGTTTAAATATCCAGTATTTTCTTTGGTGGGAAAACTGGGCTCTGCTGATGCCACGTAGTATTGGTTTTTGTTTCTTAGGTTTCTATGCTTGACCCTCTTCATTGGGTTGTCTCTGGTATTTGCTTGTCATGCTGCTTCTGAGAGTGACTTGACCCTGCTGTAGTCCTCTGTGTCAGCACTGTTGTAGAACTTTTTTCCTGTTTTCTTTTAGACTTTCCTGTGAACCGGTGTTCTGTTCTCATGGGTGTAGGCACTCCTGGAGACATTCGTCCAGCTCTAGCTGCAGGCAGGAATCAAATGATCATGACCCTGGTTGTTTCTGTATGACCTTGCCCTCCATGGCCAAAGTTGGACTGTGGGAAACACTCTTGGGACTGTACGGTGGGAAGGTGGGTATTCTCCTCTGACTTTTCAGGAAATCCACACTCTTGAGGGTCCAACTCTCACCCCTATGGGATTTGGATACAGGGAACTGTTTTGCCATTCAGTGCAGTCCTCGGTACAGACCAGAACCGTGGGTACAGGTAGCTGACTGTTCCTATATCCCAGTGTCCAGAAGCACTGTTCAATTTCTCCTTGCATCAGGGATGTGGGCTGGGGTGGGCCGATGTGTGAACCTGTCCTGCAGCCTCAAGATTTCCTGCGAATAATTTTTATTGCACAAATTTAAATGTAAATATAACATTCTGGTTCTTGAGGTGATTTTCTGGATATTTAACTGGCAGAGGAAAGGCCTTACTCTCTAGCTAGAGAGCTACCTATACAAATACAGAAACTACTTATGAAAAGGAAGTTTCAGTTCTCTGCACCCAAATCCTGTGGGAGGGAGAGCTAAACCTACAGAGTGGCAGACACGCCTGGGAAACCTGAAGAGACTGCACTCTGCGCACATCCAGATGCCAGAGGAAAACACCAAACACCATCTGTAACCCTGGTGCACGGAGGCTCCCAGAAAGAGCGGCGCAGATCTTCTCGGTTGCTGCCGCCGCAGAGAGGACTTAGGCAGTACCCCACGAGCACACTTGAGCCTCGGAACCTCATGTAGGACCAACTTTTCCCCTGCAAGTCACCTGCTGGTGAACTCAAGACACAGGCCCACAGGAACAGCTGAAGACGTGTAGAGAGGAAAAACTACACGCCCGAAAGCAGAACACTCTGTCCCCATAACTGGCTGAAAGGAAACAGGAAAACAGGTCTACAGCACTCCTGATGCACAGGCTTATAGGACAGTCTAGCCACTGTCAGAAATAGCAGAACAAAGTAACACTAGAGATAATCTGATGGCGAGAGGCAAGCGCAGGAACCCAAGCAACAGAAACCAAGACTACATGGCATCACCGGAGCCCAATTCTCCCACCAAAATAAAAATGGAATATCCAAACACACCAGAAAAGCAAGAACTAGTTTCAAAATCATATTTGATAATGATGCTGGAGGACTTCAAGAAAGACGTGAAGAACTCCCTTAGAGAGCAAGTAGAAGCCTACAGAGAGGAATCACAAAAATGTCTGAAAGAATTCCAGGAAAACATAAATAAACAAGTAGAAACCCTTAGAGAGGAGACACAAAAATCCCTGAAAGAATTCCAGGAAAACACAGTCAAACAGTTGAAGGAATTACAAAAGGAAATAGAAGAAATCAAGAAAGAACACATAGAAACAACCCTGGATATAGAAAAACAAAAGAGGAGACAAGCAGCTGTAGATACAAGCTTCACCAACAGAATACAAGAGATGGAAGAGAGAATCTCAGGAGCAGAAGATTCCCTAGAAATCATTGACTCAACTGTCAAAGTTAATGTAAAGCAGAAAAAGCTACTGGTCCAAAACATACAGGAAATCCAGGACTCAATGAGAAGATCAAACCTAAGGATAATAGGTATAGAAGAGAGTGAAGACTCACAGCTCAAAGGACAAGTTAATATCTTTAACAAAATCATAGAAGAAAACTTCCCTAACTTAAAAAAGATATACCCATAGGCATACAAGAAGCCTAAGGACACCAAATAGATTGGACCAGAAAAGAAACACCTCCCGTCACATAATAGTCAAAACACCAAACACACAAAATAAAGAAAGAATATTCAAAGCAGTAAGGGAAAAAGGTCAAGTAACATATAAAGGCAGACCTATCCGAATCACACCAGACTTCTCACCAGAAACTATGAAGGCCAGAAGATCCTGGACTGATGTCATACAGACCCTAAGAGAACACAAGTGCCAGCCCAGGTTACTGTATCCTGCAAAACTCTCAATTAACATTGATGGAGAAACCAAGATATTCCATGACAAAACCAAATTTACACAATATCTTTCTACATATCCAGCACTACAAAGGATAAAAGGGAAAAGCCCAACATACGGAGGCAAGCTGTACACTAGAAGAAGCAAGAAACTAATCGTCTTGGCAACAAAACAAAGAGAAGAAAAGCACAAAAACATAACCTCACATCCAAATATGAATATAAGAGGAAGCAATAATCACTATTCCTTAATATCTCTCAACATCAATGGCCTCAACTCCCCAATAAAAAGACATTGATTAACAAACTGGATATGCAACTAGGACCCTGCATTCTGCTGCCTACAGGAAACACACCTCAGAGAGAAAGACAGACACTACCTCAGAGTGAAAGGCTGGAAAACAACTTTCCAAGCAAATGGTCAGAAGAAGCAAGCTGGAGTAGCCATTCTAATATCAAATAAAATCAATTTTCAATAAAAAGTCATCAAAAAAGATAAGGAAGGACACTTCATATTCATCAAAGGAAAAATCCAACAGATGAACTCTCAATCCTAAATATCTATGCCCCAAATACAAGGGCACCTACATACGTAAATGAAACCTTACTAAAGCTCAAAACACACATTGCACCTCACACAATAATAGTGGGAGATTTCAACACCCCACTCTCATCAATGGACAGATCATGGAAACAGAAATTAAACAGAGATGCAGACAGACTAAGAGAAGTCATGAGCCTAATGGACTTAACGGATATTTATAGAACATTTTATTCTAAAGCAAAAGGATATACCTTCTTCTCAGCTCCTCATTGTACTTTCTCCAAAATTGACCATATAGTTGGTCAAAAAACGGGCCTCAACTGGTACAGAAAGATAGAAATAATCCCATGCGTGCTATCAGACCACCACAGCCTAAAACTGGTCTTCAATAACAATAAGGGAATAATGCCCACATATACGTGGAAATTGAACAATGCTCTACTCAATGATAACGTAGCCAAGGAAGAAAAAATAGAAAGAAATTAAAAACTTTCTGGAATTTAATGAAAATGAAGGTACAACATACCCAAACTTTTGGGACACAATGAAAGCTATGCTAAGAGGAAAACTCATAGCGCTGTGAGCCTGCAGAAAGAAACAGGAAAGAGCATATGTCAGCAGCTTGACAGCACACCTAAAAGCTCTATAGCAAAAAGAAGCAAATACACCCAGGAGGAGTAGAAGGCAGGAAATAATCAAACTCACAGCTGAAATCAACCAAGTGGAAACAAAAAAGACCATAGAAAGAATCAACAGAACCAAAATGGTTCTTTGAGAAAATCAACAAGTTAGATAAACCCTTAGCCAGACTAACGAGAGGACCCATAGAGTGTGTCCAAATTAACACAATTAGAAATAAAAAGGGAGACATACCTACAGATTCAGAGAAAAATTAAAAAATATCATCATATCTTACTATAAAAGCCTATATTCAACAAAACTAGGAAATCGACAGGAAATGGACAATTTCCTAGACAAATACCAGGTACCAAAGTTAAATCAGGAACAGATAAACCAGTTAAACAACCCCATAACTCCTAAGGAAATAGAAGCAGTCATTAAAGGTCTCCCAACCAAAAAGAGTCCAGGTCCAGACGATTTTAGTGCAGAATTCTATCAAACCTTCATAGAGGACCTCATACCAATATTATCCAAACTAATCCACAAAATTGAAACAGATGGAGCACTCCCGAATTCCTTCTATGAAGCCACAATTACTCTTATACCGAAGCCACACAAAGACCCAACAAAGAAAGAGAACTTCAGACCAATTTCCCTTATGAATATCAGTGCTAAAATACTCAATAAAATTCTGGCAAACCGAATCCAAGAGCACATCAAAACAATCATCCACCATGATCAAGTAGGCTTCATCCCAGGCATGCAGGGATGGTTTAATATACAGATAACCACCAACGTGATCCATTATATAAACAAATTGAAAGAACAAAACCACATGATCATTTCATTAGATGCTGAGAAAACATTTGACAAAATTCAACACCACTTCATGATAAAAGTACTGGAAAGAATAGGAATTCAAGGCCCATACCTAAACATAGTAAAAGCCATAAAAAGCCAACCAGTTGCTAATATTAGACTAAATGGAGAGAAAATTGAAGCAATCCCACTAAAATCAGGGACTAGACAAGGCTGCCCCCTCTCACCCTACTTATTCAATATAGTTCTTGAAGTTCTAGCCAGAGCAATCAGACAACAAAAGGAGGTCAACGGGATACAGATCAGAAAAGAAGAGGTCAAAATATCACTATTTGCAGATGATATGATAGCTTATTTAAGTGATCCCAATAGTTCCACCAGAGAACTACTAAAGCTGATAAACAACTTCAGCAAATTGGCTGGGTATAAAATTAACTCAAATAAATCAGTAGCCTTCCTCTACACAAAAGAGAAACAGGCCGAGAAAGAAATTAGGGAAACGACACCCTTCATAATAGACCCAAATAATATAAAGTACCTCGGTGTGACTTTAACCAAGCAAGTAAAGGATCTGTACAATATGAACTTCAAGACACTGAAGAAAGAAATTGAAGAAGATCTCAGAAGATGGAAAGATCTCCAATGCTCATGGATTGGCAGGATTAATATAGTAAAAATGGCCATTTTACCAAAAGCGATCTACAGATTCAATGCAATCCCGATCAAAATACCAATCCAATTCCTCAAAGAGTTAGACAGAACAATTTGCAAATTCATCTGGAATAACAAAAAACACAGCATAGCTAAAACTATCCTCAACAATAAAAGGACTTCAGGGGGAATCACTATCCCTGAAGTCAAGCAGTATTACAGAGCAATAGTGATTAAAAACTTCATGGTATTGGTAGAGAGACAGAAAGATAGACCAATGGAATAGAATTGAAGACCCAGAAATAAACCCACAAACCTATGGTCACTTGATTTTTTACAAAGGAGCAAAAACCATCCAATGGAAAAAAGATCGCATTTTCAGCAAATGGTGCTGGTTCAACTGGAGGTCAACATGTAGAAGTATGCAGATTGATCCATGTTTATCACCCTGTAGAAAGCTTAAGTCCAAGTGGATCAACGACCTCCACATCAAACCTGATACGCTCAAACTAATAGAAGAAAAACTAGGGAAGCATCTGGAACACATGGGCACCGGAAAAAATTTCCTGAACAAAACACCAATGGCTTATGCTCTAAGATCAAGAATGGACAAATGGGATCTCATAAAACGGCAAAGCTTCTGTAAGGCAAAGGACACTGTGGTTAGGACAAATCGGCAACCAACAGATTGGGAAAAGATCTTTACCAATTCTACAATAGATAGAGGCCTTATATCCAAAATATACAAAGAACTCAAGAAGTTAGACCACAGGGAGACAAATAACCCTATTAAAAAATGGGGTCAGAGCTAAACAAAGCATTCACAGCTGAGGAATGCCGAATGGCTGAGAAACACCTAAAGAAATGTTCAACATCTTTAGTCATAAGGAAAATGCAAATCAAAACAACCCTGAGATTTCACCTCACACCAGTGAGAATAGCTAAGATCAAAAACTCAGGTGACAGCAGATGCTGGCGAGGATGCGGAGAAAGAGGAACACTCCTCCATTGTTGGTGGGATTGCAGACTGGTAAAACCATTCTGGAAATCAGTCTGGAGGTTCCTCAGAAAATTGAACATTGAACTGCCTGAGGATCCAGCTATACCTCTCTCGGGCATATACCCAAAAGATGCCCCAATATATAAAAAAGACATGTGCTCTACTATGTTCATCGCAGCCTTATTTATAATAGCCAGAAGCTGGAAAGAACCCAGATGCCCTTCAACAGAGGAATGGATACAGAAAATGTGGTACATCTACACAATGGAATATTACTCAGCTATCAAAAACAACGGCTTTATGAAATTCGTAGGTAAATGGTTGGAACTGGAAAATATCATCCTGAGTGAGCTAACCCAATCACAGAAAGACATACATGGTATGCAGTCACTGATAAGTGGCTATTAGCCCAAATGCTTGAATTACCCTAGATGCCTAGAACAAACGAAACTCAAGACAGATGATCAAAATGTGAATGCTTCACTCCTTCTTTAAATGAGGAAAAAGAATACCCTTGGCAGGGAAGTGAGAGGCAAAGATTAAAACAGAGAGTGAAGGAACTCCCATTCAGAGCCTGCCCCACATGTGTCCCATACATATACAGTCACCCAATTAGACAAGATGGATGAAGCAAAGAAGTGCAGACCGACAGGAGCCGGATGTAGATCGCTCCTGAGAGACACAGCCAGAATACAGCAAATACAGAGGCGAATGCCAGCAGCAAACCACTGAACTGAGAATAGGACCCCCGTTGAAGGAATCAGAGAAAGAACTGGAAGAGCTTGAAGGGGCTCGAGACCCCATATGTACAACAATGCCAAGCAACCAGAGCTTCCAGGGACTAAGCCACTACCTAAAGACTATACATGCACTGACCCTGGACTCTGACCTCTTAGGTAGCAATGAATATCCTAGTAAGAGCACCAGTGGAAGGGGAAGCCCTGGGTCCTGCTAAGACTGAACGCCCTGTGAACTAGACTGTTTGGGGGAGTGTGGCAATGGGGGGAGGGTTGGTAGGGGAACACCCATAAGGAAGGGGAGGGGGGAGGGGGATGTTTGCCCGGAAACCAAAGAATTATTATTAAGTATTAAATAAATAAAAATAATTGAAAAAAATGGGTCACAATGTATACCGACCTTTCCATGCTGCTATGCAAATGGAATATTTTGATAATGTGACAGGTTTATAACTATTTCATCTTAGCTTCTCAGTAGTCTGTACTTTATGCCTCTGAACAATAAATATGTTGCCCTATTATACACACAGAAAAAAAGAAAAGGAAGTTTCTTTAAAAATATTTCAAATTATAAAAGTATTCATTTTCTGTGTTAGCTGTGGGAAGGTTGTTTATTTGTTTTTGTTAATTTGTTTGTTTTAATTGAAAATTGAGACATATTTACAAAACATCAAAATAAGTGTGAAATCCATCACAATAGAATCCTCTGCATTCCAGTAATTTTTCTACAAGAGCAAAGTCCACTGAGAGGTCAACTATGTACAACAAACCTACTGCTTAATAATTGTCAGAGCTTTAAGTCTGTCTCATGTTCTCTACACTTAGATTTTTATAACTTTTGCATGAATGGGTGCAGATCTAATGTAATAGATCTAATAAGCTAGTATACGTGATTATGTCTCCTGCCCCCATGAGAAAGTACGTATTGTTTTGCTCTTTTGTTGTTGATGTTTGGGGAGCTATCTTTTTCATTATCCCCAATAGAAAATTAATCTAGTGATGAATTATTGAATAGAAACGAAAATTATGTATGATGATGAGAAGTTCCCCAAAACAGAGTGTACACAAAGTTAAATCTGAAATGTGTGTGGGTAGACATGCACACATGCTCTTGACTCATGTAGTTCACAAGCATTCAACTCCAGATCAACTTAAGTGATTTGGGAAATTAACTTATTTCACATAGAAGCAATCCAATGGGGAATATATTTTTTCTTAGTCGCTTCTTTAAGTGATCTAATGGTGAAATGGGATGTAAACAAATACTGTTACCCTGCATTTTTGTTTATACTAACATTTTAATTCATGTACAATCTCCATGTGCTCTTTCTCTATTTTGTTTCTCTGTGTCTGTGTTTTGCATGAATATATAGGCACACATGTGTATGTGGCATACATGTGAGTGCATGTGCATGTGTATGTGTGTGTGTGTGTGTGTGTGTGTCTTATATGGTATTTGTAAACATAGGTAACATGTGTATATATAATTTGGATATACTGAAACTCACGTTTGATTTGTGGATCAACCATGTGACTGATCTACTCACAAATCTCTGAAATCCCATTATATCAAGTGAATAGAGAGAGAAGCTAATAGGCAGGTGGTATCTCCTATTCTACCCTTGTAAGGAGAAAGTATTTTTTGGCAAGAAAAGCCAAACTTCAGCAAAGACATACACACCCCCAAAAAACAGGTAAGGTTATGTCATTTGAAGAGAAAAGATATCAACTGGGAGAAAAATGAGTTTGACACATCTTCAATGCTTGAGAGACATGAGATTGAACTTCAGAAGATATAATGGGATGGGACCGACAGAATCTCTAAGGAGCCAAAATAAGCTAAACACTGGAAATTCTCATTACATGAGAGCTCACGGATTGGTAAGTATGGTAAAAATAATGATAAGAACTTTGCAGACCATATTCAATATCCATATAAGGCTACAATTTGAACAAGGTGAAATGTAGTCACCACTACAGTGCTAACAACTACTTTATCAGTTACAGTGTGAAATACAGAATTTAACTGTAGACAGAAGAGAAGGATGATATCTGAAAACAGACAAGGCTGTGCTGGAACTGAACAGTTTTCCATGTAAGTAACCAAGCAAGAATACAGCAGCTGCCTGATGCAAAAGTGAGCAAAGAGGAATGAACTGCATAGATACTATGTGTACAGAAATACAGGCAATTTGGTAGAATTTTAAGATGTTGAGATGAAAGAATGGGAAGAAATTTCTATCAAGCAAAGCACAATGTCTTGCTCTTACAATACCCACATTTAAGAGACCGAGGGAGAGGAACTAGGAATTTCAGGTTAGCCTGGAATACATATCAAGACACCACCTCTTTTTTCTTTTTTTTAAATTTAAATCAATAGTCTGATTGATAGAATATCATGAACAATATTAAGAAAACAGAAATTTAAAGCCTACGCAATCATACTCTCTCTAAGAAAACATGTTCTATAAAGAGACTGGAGGGGTTGGGGATTTAGCTCAGTGGTAGAGCGCTTGCCTAGGAAGCACAAGGCCCTGGGTTCGGTCCCCAGCTCCGAAAAAAAAGAACCAAAAAAAAAAAAGAGACTGGAACTATTAAGTTACAGATAACAGCTGTCATATTGAATGATGCATCATGAAGAATTATGGTGTTGTTTGGTTGATTCTTCTTCTCTTTCATGGCTCATTTTACACTTCTTAAGATTTGTTTCTGTCCACATCATTATTGTGCAGACATCTAGATGTTCACTGCCTTTAAATTTATGTATGTAAACCAGTAATTATTTATTTATCCAATGATTATTTGATTTTAATTCATCTTCAAAAATGATGAGTCTTGAGGAAATGATAACTTTATTGTGTGGGTTTGAATATTCATAATGGCAAACAGAGAAAAATCTGGGCCCAACACACACACACACCCACACACACACACACACACACACACACACACAGACACACACACACAGGGTGGTTGGAGAGACTATACCTGTGGCATCAGGAAAGCATAGAGATGAGTGGGTGGATCAGTTTTTCTGTATAACATTGATAACTAGTTAATGATAAGAATGTGTAAAAATCGAGATACACTCAAGGTTTTCTTTTCCTTCGTTTGAATGATAGCTTATACAGCCTGTGAAACTGAACTTAAACCGAAGGTAAATCTTCCGCCTGAGCATCATTAGTCCAGGACTACATGTTTCCAAATTCTTTTGTAAATATTTGGACACTTGGCTCAATGCTTAGCACACTTTGAAAAATTCCCTGGTGTTAAGAGAGAAAGTATAAGATATGAAATTATGTGAGAAAAAAATCTTTTCTAAGCTTTGATTTTTGTAACTGCAGACTGACTTTGACTCTGAAGTAACTGAGGCTTTAAAATACTAAAAAATTAATATCTCTCATCTACAATAATCCTAAAAATTGCTTACTGTTCTGTGTTTCTGGAGATGAGGGTCAATTATGTCAATTGCTCTTTGTGGCAGGAGAAGGGCTTGACTGTCAAATGCTTTGCAAATGCCAAGTTCTCTCAGGTCCCTGGAGAATGCTTCCTTCTGTTCACCCACATTCTTCTCTCATTGCCTTAGCTATCTTCACCAGTCCATCTCTACACACCCCCATGTACTTCTTTCTGGTGAACTTATGTATCCTGGAAATTGGTTACATGGGCTTTGTCACACCAAAGGTGTGGAGAGCCTTGTACTTACGACTCTCTCAGGAGGGATGTACCACACAGATGTTTTTCTTCACACTTTTTGGTATAACTGAGTGATGCATATTGGCACCCATGCCTTTGCCCAGCGTATGGCCCAGCTTCACTATGCAACCCAAATGAGTCGTGGTCTGTGTGTCCATTTGGCAATTATTTCATGGAGAATGGGATGCCCTGTAGGTTTGGGACAAAACTACTTGAGGCCCAAATCTAATCACCCATCAGGAGTTGATAATCTCTTGGTCTATACAGCAGTGACATTCATGCTGAACACCATCATCTGAAGCCTAAATAAACAAGAAGTCAAGGCTGCATTGAGAAAAACTCTGGGTCTGAAGAAAGTTGTGATAACAAATAGGTAATTGAGGATCACAAAGTGCTTTTTCAAAAAGGTGCATAGTCTGTGAAAGAAAGAAAACAAAACCACTGTGCTCTTTCTGGCTGTCTTGAAACAAACTTTTAGAAACATAACTTTGTTTTAGAGTGTTCTCTACATTCACCACCATTCTTAATTGCAAACAGTGGTAAAGTACGATTACTATTAAATAAGTTTAGTAGATTAGTCCAGTACTTAAATATATTGATCTGGGCAGAGTTTAAACCACATGCTAATGTCTCAGGGTCCTTGAAAGTTCTCTGTATCCTTTTTTAGCTATTTGGAGATCTTCCAAGAAATACTTCCAAGTGATCTCAGCTCATTTTGCTACAATTCCATATTCCTCAGTACATGTAAATTCATTTCACTGGACTGGAACTCCTAAGTAGTTCTCAGGGGAGTGAATTGTTAGACTCTGCTTTGTGTACCATTTGGTCAGTCCACATGTCAGATTTGGGCACCCAGCGCCTATGATTTTGGAAGAGGAGTAATCATTCTTCCCTTTTATGATTTCTAACAGGGTGTTGGAAAAGAATTTCAGCCAGGTGATTCTCAAAATCAACATCATAGTTTCAGATAAACACAAACACACACACACACACACACACACACACACACAAACACATCTGCATGCATGCACACATTATAAAGGAAAATAAGTGAGTTTACAAGTGACAGAAGACTAATATAAAAGGTCAGCTAGTGTTAGAAAATTAGATACTGGTTGTTATTCCCCAATAAAATAAAATTAGAATCTTGGGTCTTTATGTGTATAATGAAAGAAAAATAGAATTCCATTTTGGTGTGCAGACAATATGGAAGATTTTAAAATATAAATTACAGTGATACTAAAACTAGAGTATTGTTTGAGTCATGAGTCACCCAAACATTAAGACATTGATTATATTTTCCTCAGAAGTCTTGTTTTGAGTCTACTTAGAGGTAGGAAGGACCATTAAGGCCAAAGTTTTGGAAAAAAAATGACCGAGAAACTGAAAACAAAGCCTAAAATTTTGAAGAGACACACAGTCTTTTCATAGTATTTAAGTAATTCTTCTAAAACTTCTATTACTTTAAAAGGAAATCCAATAGAAAAATACATTAAAATATTTTTTAACTATCAAAGGAAAATAATTTAAAATAATTTCATTGCTCCCTAATGGGGCGATATTAAGATGCCAGGTGTCCACCTAGTGCTGAACTGAGACAAAAAAAGCAGGAAACAATTTTTGGTATCTGCATCAAGTACATACAATCTCAACCTAAAAAAAAAAAAAAAACGCTAGGCAAATCCAAAATCAGAGACATTCTACCAAAGTAATTATTTCTCTTCAAAGGTCTGGTCATAGAAGATAAAAATAGTAATGAATTATCACAGAATAGAATAACGTACAGTATGTAATAATTGAATGTCAATGGATTTCTGGATTGGATATGGGCATAGAATATAGAAAGTGTACAGTAGTACAAACATTGCTTTTATGATTTGGTCAACCTACTGTGGTACTTGTAATATGTTTTTTTTCAATTATCTAATTTTTGAGAATTAGTTATTAGATGGATTATGTAATATAAAATTCAGGAGTGGGGTACGATACAAAAGAGCATTGTTTCCTATCAATTAAATCTGATATTTTTCTGTATATTTTGACTTCTGCTTATTTTTTGTATTTATTCATTTTATTAATTTCTTTATGTCTCAAATGCTGCCCTCCTTCCTATTTTCCCCCTCAGAGTCCCTTACCTCAACCCCCATCCCTTTCACATTTCTTCTTTTAAAAAGACAAAACAACAGTAACTAAGGCATGTTTACTCCCTGAATAGCCATTCATTTGAACATGTATTAGAAAGTCTACAACATTGATAGTGCAGATATCAGAAATAGTTCCTAAAATGATCTTCAAAAATTATATATTCTCCAGTTATCAGCTATCAGCTATCAGGTATCAGCTTGACAAAACTGGAAGAAATCCAGAACATGAATATCCTTGTTCATATATACATAGAGAAAAATGATCAGACAACAAGAAAAACAGATAGCAGCATTCCTGGATTCAACAGAAGAGGACCTCAGTTCCTGTAATATATTCTGCATGAGTTTAGAGACTCTATGAGCTAATACTTGAAAATAAACACCTACAATATCCAGCAAAAACTAACCACAAACTGCAACCTTTATAAAAGTTAAACAAATATGTGGAAAGTATAATTTTTCAGCTATGTATGAGTATACTAAGGTATATTATATGTATATTAATAAAATTTAAATTTTATTACTGCAAATTTTTATTACAATTTTTTAAATAAATAGATTTAAAGTGACTCAGGTGATTGCTAACTTTTTCTGGCTTTGATTATTATGGATCAATACAATTTTTATTTGACTGTGATTATCACTTTGAATATTCAGGTAAATCAAATGATTTCAACAAGGAACAGCTTAGTACTTTTTGTTGTACTTATGTAAGTGTATTACCTGCTTGTCTACATGTGAGACATATGCATGCCTTCTGCCCAGGAGGTTGAAGAGCATGTGAGATTCCGTGATGCTGAAATTACAGCCACCTGTAAGCTGTAACATGGGAGCTGGGGATTGGCCCTGGGTCCTCTGCAAGTACAGATAGTGCTATTAATCACCGAATCATTTCTTCATATTCAGCAAACGCCATTTTTTTTGTAAATATAGTGCCTAAGCTGCCTGTCTTCTGCATAGACCACTGTTGTCTCAAATGTGATAATTTAATATTAAATTCACAGAATTGCTTCTTACCTTCATATATATATATATATATATATATATATATATATATATATATATATATATATATATTCTCACACAGACAACACATTCACACACACACACACACACAACTGCATCCTTCCTTCAAGTAGACCTAGTTATTTATATAGTTATTTGTTTATTTATGCACTTTACATACTGCACTCTGGCCCCCTCTAGTTCACACTTCTCACAATCTATCTCCCAGCCCTTTCTCCTCTAAGGAGTTTCAGACCCCACAGGGTTATTCTTTCATGATGCATGTCCAGTCTCTGTGATGCTAGTCACATCCTCTGCCACTGAGTCCAGACACATCAGTCTAGATGGATAGGGGTGGGGAGGTTGAGGTCATATACAGAAAGAGGCCTAGACCTGGGGTAAGAATGTTGCCCATGAATCAATGGGTTTTTCCTTACTTGAGACTCACAGCCTCAGTGATATCCACCTGAAGAGCCCTCCTCCTGTAGCCAGAGAGCAACCAAAATGGATTGATAGAGACACTAACTTTTGACCCAAAATGTATTCTGACCACAGGAAATGCAGGGTCCGTGCATAGAGCAGAGAGTGAGGAATGGTCATCCAATGGTTAGTACAGATTGAGAAGTCCCCCATGGATCAGCACCGATCCTTGACACTATTAATGACACTCTGCTATGCTTGCAGACAGGAGTCTAGTCTCAGAGACTCCACAAATCTGCTCACTCAGTCAGATGCAAAAACCCATTAGTCAAACCACAGTTGGAGCTTGGGGATTCTGATGGAAGAATAGAATGAAAAGGATTATGGCCTCTAAGGACATAGGCACTCCACAGTCTTTGTCTTCATGTGGATACCTAACAACTAGAATTGGAATTTCCCAAAACATATTGTCTGTTGAGGGATATCTGTTTCTTTAAAATTCATTTATTTACTTACTCACTTTACATCCAAAAATCGGTGCTCCGTCTTCATGGGATGGCAACACTCATTTTCGATGGCACCTGTAAAAAGACAAAGCTACACATTTGCTACCTATGTCCTGGGGGCTCAGGTTCTGTCCACTTTCACTCTCTGATTGGTGGTTCAGTCTTTGGCAGATCACAAGAATCACTGTGAGTTGACTCTATTGTTCTTCCTATGGAGTCCCTCATATCATCTGGGCCTCAATTCTTCACCTGTTTTTCTTTGTTTTTTTTTTAAGATTTCCCAAGCTCCAGCTAGTGTTTGGTCATGAATCTTTACACTTGTTTCTCTCAGCTGTTGGGTGGAGTCACTCAAAGGACAGTTATGCTAGGAATCTGTCTACAATCACGATAGAGTATCTTTAATAGTGTCAGGGATCGGTGCTTGACCACGAGGTAGTTCTCAATCTATGCTAACCATTAGTTGGACGTTCCTTCCATGTCTGTTGTATCTATATTTGTCTCAGAAGATCTTGTAGGCTGTGTTCATTTTGGTTTGAACGTTTTGTGGGTGTGTTTTCTTCCGTGTCACATCATTGGGAGTCATGCCTGGCTACAGAAATGGCAAATTAAGGTTCTGTATCTCTATTGCTAGAGTCACCCCAATAGACACCCTGGGGATTCGCCTTTTACCATTCTCTGGCAATTTCTAGAGATGTGCACCCCACACTTGTGATTTCCATTCCCTTTTCCCTGGAATCACTATACCTAATTCTTCCAAACTCACTATACTTAATTCCTCCAACATACTCCCTTCTCTACCTCCCCTTCTATTCAGTTTCCTCCCTCCCTCCATCCGCCTCAATATCTATTCTGCTGAATGCATTTTAAAGTCAATATTTAGGAAAAAACACTAAGCAAGTATAGGAAGTATTCCATAAGTACTTGTGGTGGAAGTTTAGGCAAGACATGAACATATTTAATTTTATAGAGGCCAAAATTACAACATATATTGTTAGAAGAGACACTGTCTACATTATATTCAACATGAAGGAAAAACCATTTATATATTCTTTTAAGTTATACAAGAGAATCTATTAAAAGTGTTACACACATCACACAACTTTATTACTTTGAAAACTCTCTTTATTGCAAATATTTACACAATGAAAAGTACAAAGGTTTAAACTCATGTGAGTGTACTTTGTTGTAAAGTTAAAGTTTATATATACGGTTTGATGACAACAACCATCTCAGATTCACAGGGGATAAATACATCAGGGAGTTCTCTATTACCTTACCTGTCTTCTTTCCTTTATTCCTGATGAAGACTCAACTCATCGGCAGCCCCTGCTGTGAGAGATAGATCATAAAATGCCTAACGGTCTACAACCCAGAGTACATCGATAGAAAAGATAAAAGACAACATCTCCAAATAGTATATGCAATCGAAACTTTCTTGTAGTTTTTAAAAAAAAATTCAAAGAACAAACCACATCCGAGGTTATAACCACATATTGGAAACGGTAGCTGTAGGAAGCATTCAGGGGATTTTAAACATCTGCACCTAAGATCGAAACTGCCTCCGTGAACATGAAGATTTATTCCTTTGGCAAGAAAGTCAGTCTTTCTCTTGACAGTCGTGCAGTCTGTCCTTCACTAGAGTGACGGCCATGCTATATGAATGTGTACAGATAAACACATACCGGTTTTCACATCTTCAAATAATTTCAAGAAGAACCTGAAAGAGAATATATAATGTTCCAGAGAAAAAATACAGGAATTTAAATTAGCCAGCATTAATATGTTGTTAAAATTTTCTGCCTACAATATTTTAATAATTTTGACTCTTCCTGCTATGAATGAAAAGATGGTTATGTAATGTCTACCAACCCCCAAAACCTGTAATATTGTGAAAACTGTCTTATTTCTCCATAACTTGGGTCTTTGGTCACCAACCTTCTCATTGCCTATCTAAATTCTGTTTCTCAAATAGATCAGAAGACTATGTGAGGGTGTCACTCTCATGTAGAAGACCAAGGAACTTTCTGTACTTGCATGTATTTGCTCTTGGGAACATGTAAATGAAACTTTCAGTTTCAAGAACTAAAACATGGCCGTCGAATGGGACACACATGGAAAATAATCTTCCTGCCATCAGTGAACATTAGCACACTGATAACAGCACAGACAATAAAATAATGTAATAATCCTGGAATAGTAATAATAATAATAATAATAATAATAATATAATGATGATTATTTTAATAATAATAATAATAATAATAATAATAGAATAATCCCCTCAAGGGATCACAGACTAAGTAAAGTAAATATTGAGACATGTTTTTCAAGGGTTATTTTACCCATGAAAGCTATTTTCACTAGGACAGACTCCTCATACATGAAAATCATTCAACCTGTCATGACTTCACAGAGAGATTTGAGAACCAGGGTGGTCTTTTCTTAGGACAGGAGAAAGATTTGCCAACTTTCCAAAAAGAAAAGCAAACCAGACAGTCTGTGTGAGGATGGTTAGCTTGTGCATGACTAACACACACACACACACACATACACACACACACACACACACACACACATAAACACACATATCCACACACACAGACACACACACATACACACATACACACCAAGAGAGACACAGACAGACAAACAGACAGATACACACACACAGATACACACACATACACACACATAAACACACATACACACACATACACACAGAGAGACATACACACATACAAACACTCACACGCATAAAAATACACACAGAGAGACACAACACAGGAACACACATACACACACATAAACACACATACACACACATACACAGAGATAGACACACACAGATGCAAACACACACAAACACTCACACACATAAAAATACACACACAGACACACAGACAGACACATAGATACACAGACAGACACACAGATACACAGACACACACACAGACAAATAGACACACACACACACACACACACACACACACACACACACACACACACACAGACATCTCTGATGTATGCTTCTTAGAGTGTCCAGGTGCAAAAGGATAAAGTGGCCTCTGGAACTAGTCGGTCAACAGACTCTTGGTCTGCCTGCAAGTGAGTTGGGGGTTGCTCCAAGGTATTCAGTGTCACAACTCTGTTAGAAGGTATTCAGGGAAGTGCTGTGTGCATATATTTTACTCAGGTTGAACAAGGGCTACACAAACCTTGAAGAGCGGGAAGGGGTTTTCGGGTGGATTTACATCGATGGAGGCTTAAGGTACTAGAAGGGCTCATTTGCTTGAGCTTTTATAATCTTTTTATAATCTCTGTCCCAGCATCGGTCTGTTATTCAGGGATCTCCATTTGACCTCCTCAGAAACCGACTCCACTGAATGTGCCCCATCCCAAAACCTGAGGTTCCACTTGCTTGATTTCAAAAGATTGAAGGTTCGGACTCTGCGTTCTCTATCAGATTAAATACTCGGGAGGTTGTTCTCTAGACGCCATGAACTAACAAGTGCATCCATTGAGTTTCTGCATTAACCCATATGTCCCCTAATTCTGGCCGGTTCTCTCTGCACAGCGCTATTCCTCCTTCTTCCCCACCAACCTTCAGCTCCTGTCTCAGTCGTCCGCACTTCAATCACAGAATCTGTTACAGTTTTCCTTTCAGAGAGGTTGATGCTTTCCCTCTCACCGGCCTTCTCCTTTCCTTTGTCCTCTCTCCATTTGTGGATTGTAGATAGAATATGATTTGCCTCACACCTGATACCATCCATAGGTAAACACGCGCCATGTTTGTGTCTCTAGGTCTCAGCTCGCTCTCGGGCTGTTTTTTTTTTTTTTTTTTCTAGTTTCAACTATTTTCCATGAAGCTTCATGATAGCATGACCCCATCCCCATGAGGATTAGCCCCACTCCCATGATGTCATGCCCCACCTACACGATGTCATGAGCCACACCCATGATGTCACGCCACCATCCCCGTGATGTCATGCCTTTGCCCCTTGCAAGAATGGTTGTATATATTCACCAGGTAACAGTCTGAATGCTGCACTGTCACCACACTCCTCCAGGCTCCCACCATTTACAGTCCCTCTTTCTATCCTCTCCCCACCTTCTCTGAGCGAGTGGAGTGCCCTAATGGGTGCACCCTCTCCCCTGGCACATCAAGTCTTTGCAGGGTTAGATTCATCATCTCCCACCAGGTCCTGAAAACGAAGCTCGAGTAGGAGAACAGGATCCAAAGACAGGCGACGGGTTTAGTGAACCCTCGTGAAGACCACTGTGCTCCTCTGCCTCTTTCAGTCCTTTCCTCAGCTCTTTGGTTAGACTCTCTGAGCTCTATCCGATCTTTGGCCGTGCACCTCTGCTTCTGTGTCAGTCGGCTGCTCGGTGGAGCCTTGCAGAGAACAATAATGCTATCCTCCCGTCTGCAAACATGTCAGTGTTTGAGGTTTGCCCGTAGGATAAGTCTCACATCCGGCTACTTGTCCTTTGTCCATTCCCTCATTTCTCTTCCATCTCTGTACCTGTGTCTCTTATAGAGAGGGCAATTTCTGTGTCAAAATTTTGGGGGTGGCTTTGTGTCCTTATCCTTCCACTTTTGGTCCTCTGTGGCTATGGAAAGTGACCATTTCAGTATTTGTATCCCCACTGCTCCGAGTCTCAACTAAAGTCACCCTCATACACGCTAGGGTAGCCTCACCAATCCCAGATTGCAGGCACATCTTAGAGATAGCACCCACCCTGGACAGTCACTGATTTCTCTTTATTCTCTTGGCCCTCTGTCCCTCTTGCTCGTCTCTTTCAAGAAATGATTCTCAAACCCCATTTCCCTTCCCATCCCCTCAGCCGCCCATTCCTTTCCTTCCATCTGCCTCCTCTCATTATTTTATTCCTCCTTCTGAGTGAAATTCAATAATTTTTCTTGGGTCTTTCTTCTTGTTTAGCCTCTTTGGTTCCTTAGATCTTAGTGTTTGAATTCTGTACTTTATAGCTAATACCCTCTTTTAAGTGAGTATGTACATGTTATTTTGGGACTCAGTTACCTCATTCAGAACAATACTTTCTCATTCCATCTACTCCACTGCATCTTCACAATGTCCTTATTTTTCATAACTGTGTAGTATTCCATAGTGTAAATGAACCACATTTTCTGTAGCCATTCTTTGGTTGAGGGGCTTCTGGGTTATTTCTATTTTCTGCTCATTATGAAGAAAGCAGTTAGAACGTTATGGAGCACATGTCCTTGCGGTATGGCAGAGGTTTTTTCAGATATAAGGCCAGGAGTAGTATAGCTGGGTCTTTAGGAAGAATATCCCCCATTTTCTCAGAATACACTGGATAGATATGCAAAGTCATTATTCGAATTTGATCTTCCCCCAGCAAATGTTATTTGTATCCTGATATTTATCTGCTTCCTCAAAGGAGGTTGCCCCTGTCTAGTCCTCTTTCATGGATTAAGGAGATCGCATATGAACCTTCTGTCCCTTTTAACTGTTCTTTAAATGTTAAAGCCTATGACAGTGAGCCAGAGGGGAAAGTTGATACTGGAGTACTGAGGGTGTGGTTAGGTAGAGAGTCAGAAGAGGGTAAGAGAGGTATAGTTTATTACTATATAATAATTTAATATACTAACATAATATATTAGTATCAATTATATTTTATTATGATATAAATATATAATAATATAATGTATTAATAAAATATGACTATATTATTTATTTTAATAATAATATTCTTTAATATGTTAATATAGTATATTATTAATTATATTATTATAATGATTGTACATATCACTTTAATATATTAATTTATTATAATAATATTTTATATATGTGTATATATATATGTATTTATATACAATATAAATATATATGTGTATATATATATACTGCATGGTATGCAACATCCACAAAGTTAACTCCAGGTGGAGCTCGCACGTTAATGTGAAATGCTGAGGGCAGAATATTTTTTTTCAGTTCAGTTTGCTTATATAGTGGATCACTTTGATGGGTTTTCATAGATTGATCCACTCCTGCAGCCTCAGGAGGTAGCCTACATGATGGCACTGAATGGCGGTTTTGATATGCCCTTGGATTTTATTTTCGAGCATTTTACCTAGTATTTTTTCCACCAATGTTGGTAAGGGAAATTCTTCTGAAATTCTTTCTTTGTTGTGTCGTTTGTGATTTATGTGTCAGGGTGACACTGGTGTCATGGAATCATTTTGGCGTTTTCCTCCTGTTTCTGTTTTTTGGTGTAGGTTGAGAATTCTTTGAAAACCTGGTAGGGGTCTGCACTCAAACAATCTGGCCCTTGGGCTCTTTCAGTAGGGAAACTTAATTACTGTTTGTGTCTCATTAGGTGTTGTAGAGCTATTTACAGAGTTTATCTTACCTAAATTTACCTGTGGTCAGTGCAATCAGTCTACACAATCATCCACTTTAAAGTGAGAACTAATGATTATGTGACTTTCATCATTGTACATTGATACGGCTCCCTGTTCATTTCTGAATTTGTTATTTGGATGCTCTCTCCTCCTATTACATTATCTGTCTGAGGATTTGTCTGTCAAATTGATGTTCCCAAGGAACCAGCTCTTGTTTTTTTGTTTTTTTTGTTTTGGTTTTTTTTTTTTTTTGTTTTTTTGATCTTTGTATTCTCTTTGTTTCTGATGGATCACTCTCACCCTGAGTCTGATCATTTCTTGCTGTCTCCTCCTTTAATATGTATTTGCTTCTTTTTATTTTAGAGATCTAGGGTGTGCTGGGAGTTGCTAGTGTGGGGTCTCTCCGGTTTCTTTATAAAAGCACCCTGTGCTGCATATGCAGGTATGTTTGGAGAAGTTGTGCCTTCATTTTCATTAAATTCTAGGAGCACTTTTTGTTTTTCATCTCTTCCGTGAACTGGTGGATCTTAAGTTGCCAGCTATTGAATTTCAATGAGTTTATACACTTTTTCTTATTGTTGAAGTCCAGTTTTAATCCATGGTGATCTGAGAAGATCCAATGGTTAGTGCAGTATTTCTGTATCCATTGTGGCTTCTTTAGAGTGGGAGAACATGTTCATTTTAGCATAAGGTTCCATGAGGTACTGAAAAGAGAGTGTGTACTTTTGTGTTTGTGTGAACTATTCTGTAGATATCAGTGAGGTCAATTTTATTGAACCCCGTGTTTGTTAAATCATTTATTTATTTATTTTTTTAATTTCTGTCTCAATGGCCTGCCTTTGGTGATATGGGACATTGATGTCACCCACTATTAATGTGTGAGGTTCGATGTGATATTTACGCTTTAGCAATATTTCTCTCACCAATATTTCTGCTTTTTGTCTTTGGCCTATAGACATCCAGAATTGAGATGTCATTTTGGTGGATTTTTCCTCTGATGCATATGAAGTATCCTTCCCCGTCTCTTTTGATTACTTTTGGTAGAAAGTCTGATTTGCTGGATGTTAGAATGGCTACACCGTCTTGTTTCTTGTATCCATTAGGTTGGAAATCTTTTCCAACCCCTTGGTCTGAGGTTGTGTCTATCTTGGTTGCTGGATTGTGTTTCTTGAGTGCAACAGAAGTATAGATCCTGATTTTAAATCCATTGTGTTAGCCTGTGTCCTTTTACTGTTGAGTAGAGGACATTAATGCTTAAAGGTATTAATGAGATGTTGCAGGAGCAGGGTTTTTTTTTTTTTTTTTTTTTTTTTTGCTTGCATTTTTTTTTGGTTTTTGTGTTTTCGATTAGGATGTTTGAGTATGTATGTGAGTATTACATCTGTTCAGTAGGGTGCATGATTTTTTTTTGTTTGTATTTTTTTGTGTTTTTGGGGAGCTATTGGAGTATGCATGTGAATGTGAGATCCTTTCTGTAGGTTATGCTGTGTAATTATTAATTTCTAGGGGGAGGCAGAGATGTTTCAATTTCTGAAAATCCATCAATATAATTCACTATATAATGAAACTGAAAGAGAAAAATCACATGATAATCTCATTAGATATTTAAAAAGCTTGCAAAAATATTCCAACCCACCTTCATGTTAAAAGGGTGAGAGCAATCAGGGATACGAGTCCTATGCAGAAACATAATAGAGGCAATGGACAGCAGGCCGGTACCCAGCATCAACCTAAATGGAAAGAAATGTAAAGCAATTCCATTAAAGTCAAGGACAATGTAAGGCTGCACACTCTCCCTAATTAGTATAGTATTTGAAATTATATCTAGGGTAAAAGCATAGTTCAAATTTGGTTCTGAAATGGAGTATTGCCAAGGCCTGTGAAGGAGGAATGGCACAGAGCTTTAGAAATCCTGGGGTATGGCCCACTCTTCAGCACAGTCTCGTTGGACTTTGGTGAGTCATGAACCCCACGAGGATTTCAGGCAGAGTGGTGCTCAGTTATTGCACTCATCCTCTCTTAATCTAAGAAGTGCATGAAAATCCTCATGGAGCTTTCTACCACTCAGAGGGCAGTGCCATTGGCATTTGCAATAAGAGTGATACAGGTCTTTTAGCAATTGCCTCTGGGGTAGATCATTGCTTCTATCATTGCCCGAGGAAATGTAGAATGATTAGCGAGGACCACAACCCATTAAAAGCTTTTGGAAAAATAAAATTGTTTGTGAAGCTGGCTAAGATCTTTTCCCTACTGACTCTGATATAAAAAACAATGTATGGAACAATTTGTTGTTCGGAAAGGCTGGGATCTTTTAAGGTCAGGGATCAAGAACTATGGCGGCACAGGCTAATGGTGTGACTGTCACAAATGCTGGACTCTTGATGACTGCTTTCTGAACCAGTTTTACCCTCAGCTTCATGATAGGATTTAATAAGGTTTGCCAATCACAGATGTGCATTCTGATCATTTAAAGCAGGTATAACATTTTTATACAGATGTTTAGATTTCTGTTTCTAAAAGATTCTTACAAGTATCCTTTTAAGGATAAATAATACAATACTTTAACATTTCTCTGTGAATTCAAATTGCTTACTTATGAAGTTACGATGACCTTGGGAGCAATTTGTTTTCTTTAGGTGTACTATATAATGTTTGTTCTAATACAGTACTGGGTATCACTTTTTTCATCACTAAGCAAGAGAAGAAAACTAGAATATGATCACATTTGTAATACAATATTCAATAAATTAAAGGTCTATAGGGAAAATACTGCCCGTTGCGAAACAGAGAAAACCTAGAAAATTGAACTGTATGTCACAGGAATAATCCTGGGAGTATAAATATTATCTAGAAGAATCACCTCCACTCCATCTTCCTAAATCTTTTCTACCCGTGACGTGCCCCAGACTAACTTTCACCATTCAGAGCATTTAACCACTAATGAAGAAAAGAGAAGTATCTAACTTTATAGAGAGATGGAGTACATAAATGTTTCCACTGTGACACAAGAGACTCTCCTGGAAAAGGCACTCTTGAAACTGGTCAATGTAAGGAAAGCTGTTCAGCATGTAGGCCATGGGCGTTCTAAGAGACATTATCATTAGGTCCTCTCTGAAAAATCTCTTGTAACCTAGAGAGCCCTAGCTCCTTTTGTGAGGTCACAAGTGTTGTCCTGATAGCATCTGCCTCTCAGATATTTCTTCAGTACCCCTAGAGCTTACTAATTGGCCTTTAATTCAGAATAAACAGACATTTTTGAAGGGAGAACAAAGAGGATGAAGAAATCAGAGATGTTCAAAGAAAGCTTCCCTTCTGTTTTGGTATCAAAAAGGAAGAATTACCTGGTCCATTTGAGAGCTCAGTGAGTCCGGGGTAGGTGTTTAGTGGGTTCCCTGAAGAGACAGCCTTCATCTCAGCTTTCCACATATGGGAATGAGGACATGGGAGCCTCTCAAAATCATCTGGACTTACCTGTTCTTATGGTTCCTGGAAGTCAGAGAGTTTATATCATTCATTTCTTTATTCCAAAAGCCAAGGGATGGAAAGGGCACAGTTGTTTTCCTGAGAGTGCATGGCCTTTATTCTTTTTGACAAGAAGAAAAGGGACTTAAAGAACACGGGAAGGACAAGTTTTGTAACCCTAGCTCTGTGTAAACTCCTCCATGCTTTAGATTCCTATAGTGCAGTTTGTGCCTGACCCTGATATCTGGGATAGAGAAGAGCTTCTATTTGAAACATCATCATCTCAGTCCTTCAACTATTATTTCTATGACTGTCATTACCTGATAGTGACTCATTAGATTTCTGAGTCAATAGCTGTAATTAGCTGGTAGTTTTCTCTTCTTTTATTTCTTATATCTTTTATTTTTTACAAATTTTATTTCTTTTTTTAAAATGTATATTTATATATTTATATTTAAAATACTGTTTCCTTTTAGAATTTCCTCCCGTAAGATCCCTAACAGGTCCCTCTCCACTTCTTCTATAAACCATCCCATTACTGTCCCTTCACATTCCCTTTAAATGCAAGTCAAACCAAGGGAGGACCAAGGGCTTAACCTTCCTTTGGTGCCCAACAAGGCCATCCTCTACTACAAATGCAGTTGGAGCCTTAGGTCTTTCCATTTTCCACCTTTGAATATTGGTCTCGTACCAGAAAGATCTGGTTCATTGGCATTTTTGTTCTTATGGGTTGAAACCCTTTTCAGCTCTTATTATCCTTTCTCAGAATCTACCAACTGGAACTCCATTTCCAGTTTACTGGTTTGCCATTGACATTCACTTTTGTATTTGACATGCTCTAGCTTTGTCTCTTAGGAAATATCTATATCTGTTTCCTGGCAGAATGCATTTCTTAGCTTCATCAATGTTATCCAGTTTTGGTGGTTGAATAAATATATATATATATATATATATATATATATATATATATATATATATATATATATACTTTAGGTGCTTCCTACACCTATTAGGTTAGGTGGAATGATTACATGGATTCTGCACAACTAGGTCAAGAATGTAGAGTTTGCAAATGAGTATATCAAAGAGACTCCCTCCTGTACTTATGAAGGTATTGAGTTGAGGTTTCACTGTTCCTCAAGTCTTTCTTCCCCCTGCCCATGCTCCTGTTTCTTATATATGACATTAAGGAAGAATCATGGCAACACATCTAAAACCTTCAAGTCTGGCCATGGGAACACAGGAAGTAGATAGTGTAGTACAGATATCAAATGTGAATAGAAAAACGAATTGTATACTCCATGTGGTCCTTTGCTTTATTGATGATGGTAATTTTTGAATAACATAAGGATTTGGGAATTTATAATTGAAGTAGGTACACCATATTTACACTGTTATTCTCAGTCTATAGATGGGCCCACTTTGTTTCCAAAATCATAGCAGAGAATGGAATTTGAAAACAGAATTTTTGAGTACATATTCAGGAATATTTATAATGTCCCCTATGAAGGAATGTACAATAGGAAAGTGAAATACAATATTCATTCAACGAAAGTTGTGTAGGTAAAGTACTGGCCTTTATAAAATTAAGAAAACCTAGAAAATTGAACTGTATGTCACAGGACTTGACCTGGGAATAAAAATATTATCCAGAAGAATCTCCTCCACTCCAAGTTCCTAAATAATTTCTATCCATGCCATGCCCCTGACTCATTTTCTCCATTCAGAAGTCACTAGCTTTAGAGAGATGGAGAACGGAAGTTTCCACTGTGTCACAGGAGACATACCTAAATTGGCACCCTCAAAACTGGTTAATGTAAGGAAAGCTGTTTAGAGTCAGGCCATGGCAGTTCTCAGTGACAATATCATTAGGCTCTCCCTGAAAAATCTCTTGTATCCTTGAGAGCACTAGCTTCTTCTGTGATGTAATAAGTGTTGTCCTGACTGCAAATGCCTCTCAGATATTACTTCAGTACCTATAGGTTTTACTAATTGGCCTCAAATTCAGGGGAAACAGTCATTAGGGAGGGAGAACAAAGACGATGAAGAAATCAGAGATGGGGAGAACGAAGCTGGTCTTCTGTCTTGGTATAAAAGAAGGAAGAAATACATCATCCCTGAGAAATCTCACTGAAGCCTTGGTAGGAGTGGAATATGTAAGTTGAAGAGATAGAATTGATCTGATCCTTCCACACATGGGATCAGGAGCTGGGAGCCTCTCAGAAGAATCTGGACTTCCCTGCTTCTAATGGTTCCTGGAAGTCAGAGAGTTTATATCATTAATTTCTTTCCCCCAAAAGCCAGGTGTTTGGAAGGACACTGTTCTTTTCCTTAGAGCTCATGGATTTTTGTTCTTATTGCCCAGAAGAAAATGGTCCTAAGGAAGAAGTGAAAAATAAGTATACTTTCCTCAGCTCAGAGTAAACTCCTCAATTATTTGGATACTTATAGAGCAGTAAGTGTCTGATACTGGTATTTGGGAGAGAGAAGTGCTCCAAATATGATCTTCATCATCTCAATCTTTCCACTAGTATTATTCTGACTATAAATCCCTGACAGGAACCCTTTGGATTACTGACTCAATAGGTCTGATTAGCTGCAAATTATCTTTTGTTTTTTTTTCCTTTTTTTTTTTAGCAAATTTTATACCTTTTTTTTTTTTGGTTCTTTTTTTCGGAGCTGGGACCGAACCCAGGGCCATGCGCTTCCTAGGTAAGCGCTCTACCACTGATCTAAATCCCCAGCCCCGTATATACCTTTTTTAATTGGATATTTCTATATTTACATTTCAAATGTTATTTCCTTTCCCAGTTTCCTGTCCTTAATATTCCTAGCTGGTCCCCTTATCCTTATCTATAACCTTTACTGTGCTTTGACATTCCCTTTAACTAGGGAGAACCAAGGGCTTCGCCTTCCATTGATGATCAACATCGCCATACTATGCCACATATGCAGTTGGAGCCACAGGTCTGTACATAAACAGTCATGGAATATTGGTTTAATACCAGAAAGCCCTGGTTAATTGAACTTGTTGTTCTTATGGTGGTTGAAAGCCCATTCAGCTCTTGTAATCCTTTCTCAACATCTACAAACAAGGGGTCTGTATTCAGTTCTCTGGTTTGCCACTAGCAATCACTTCTGTATTTGACATGCTCTAGCTGTGTCTCTCATGAAAGATCTAAAACCATTTATTGGCAGAATGCAATTTTATCTTCATCAATCTTATCAAGTTTTTGTGCCTGATATATATATATATATATATATATATGTATATGTATATATATACACACATATATATATATACATACATACATATATATATGAATACATATATACATATATATATAAGTGAATACATACACACACATATATACATATATATACATATATACATATATATATACATTTATATACATATATATATATATATATATATATATATATATATATATATATATATACAATTTTGGTGGATCCTACAACTAGGAATTTTGGTTTAATATTTGGATGGATTCTGCATAACAAGGTGAAGACTATAGGATCCACAAATGACAATTGCAAATAGACTCCCTCCTGTTTTTTATAACCTATTGAATTTGAGGTTTCGTTGGACCACAAGCCATTCCTATCACTGCCCATCACTCAGAAACTGATGTGTGGCCTGAAGAAAGAATCATGGTAAAACATCCAAAACCCTCAAGCCTATCCCTGGGAACACAAGAAGGTAGATATTAGAGGACTGATATCTAATAGAACTTCAGAACCACATTCTATACTCCATGTTGTCCTTTGCTTTACTGATGTCTTGTAATTAATGGATAAAATATGGATTTGGGAGTTGATCATTAGAAATAGGTACACAATATTTCCACTCTTATATTCACTCTATAGCTGAGCCACGTTTGATACCAAATTCATTGCAAAAAATGGAATTTGAAAAATGAAATTTTGAGTACACATGCAGGAACATATATAATGTCCCCTGTAAATGAATTTACAATCAGAAAATATAAAACAATATTCACTCAATTAAAGTTCTGTAGGGAAAATACTGGCACCAGCAAAACAGGGAAAACCTAGGGAATTGAACTTTATGTCACAGGATTTGACCGGAGAATAAAATTAATCTCCAGAAGAATATCTTTCCTTCTGTGTTCCTAGATCTTTTCTACCCATGACAAGCCCCTGACTAACTTTCTTCATTCAGAGCATGTAATCACTAATAAAGCAGAGAGAAGTCTCTAGCTGTACAGAGATGTAGCATGTAAATATTTCTACTGTGTCACAGGAGACACTACTGGAAAGTGCACAACCAAATCTGGCCAATGCCAGGAAGCTCTTGAGCAGGTAGGCTATGGCAGTTCCATCATCATTAGGCCCTCCTTGAAAATTCAATTGTGTCCTGGAGAGCCGTAGCTTCTTCTGTGATATCACAAGTTTTGTTTTGACAGCAACTACCTCCTTCCATATGTCTATGGTTTAGTAATTGGCATCTAATTCAGAGTAAAGAGCGATTTGGGAGAGAGAACAAATAGGAAGAAGGGATCAGAGATGGGGATGAGGAAGCTGGCCTCTTGTCTTGGTATAAAAGCAAAGAAGAAATAAGTGGTTTTTGGAAAACACCCTGAGCAGATGGCTTTAGTTCTTTTGTTCTTCTATGGGTTAACCGAGCTCTTGGAGAAGTTGGTGAACATCCTAAAGACCTTTTGGCAGATGGTAAAGTTTCTAGACACCCCTTTTTGTATTTCAATGATCCTAGGGATTGTATGACTAAAGGTAATTGTTTCCTAGGACGAGTGCTAGAGCAAGATAGATTTTTAGGTGCTTTAAAAGACATGGAATTTTTCTGATATACTTGGACTAATGGCACAAGGTCTAAATGATTTTTTTTCGATGTGGACTTTCCCTCAGACCTTTGGTAATATAAAAAAAAGCGTTTTATATGTTTGAAGTCTAATTTGCACAATGACAAACCACTTTGAGCATGGAGAACACTTTCTGGAGCCCTAGAGAGGAGTGAAGAAATTCTCTGAAACCCTAGGGTAGACGGTGAACATGCCTTTTTTGTAGAAGGAGGAGTTACTTGAGCATCTTGGGACAATATGGAATGTCCAGCAAGTCCTTTCAAGGAATGGCATCTTTGCACAATTCCTTCATATTTTTTGGAAATTCCATGGCCCTTTGGACAGATGGAGAAGGTTAGGACTCACCTGAGGAGAAAATGTAGCTTTTGCTGTCTCTTTGGCTGCAGAAGATGGCACAAGATCCCTTTTGGCAGAAGGGGGATGTTTGAAACTATCTTCTTTAGAGGAAATTTCTCAAGACTACATCAGAAGGATCAAATCTTAACCTTTTTTTTATAGAAACTGGATGCCTGTGGTCCCCTTTGGTAGAGGGAGAATGTCGCCTCTTTATCCCCAGAGTGGACATGTTAAATAAATCTACTTAGGTATATGGGGATAGTTCTATAACATGCTGTTCAGATGCAGTAGATCCTAAGACATCCTTCTCAGATGAGGAAGGTCTTAATGTACCGTGTATACGTGTAGAATCCTTACTGTGATATCAGAATGGAGTGTATGTATTACAGCTACCTCTGAAAATGTGACCTCTCCCTGAGCATCATAGACATATTCTAGATATTGTTTTGTAACTGTGGAAGTTCCAAGAGAAATTTCTTCTGCTGGAGAAGTGGAAACCGACTTTCCTATAGAAGTGTCAGGTTCCCTAGCCTGCTTGAGAGGCAAAACAGGCTCTAAAGCCCCTTCAGAAGATTAGGTAAAATCCAGAGCTTTTGAGGTATTTGGCAGATGTTCTGGGTCTGCTTGTGGGTATAAAGAAGGAATGGCAATCTTTTCTGAATATTTGGAAGAGTGTGTAGCATCTTCTGTAGTTGGGGAAGATGGCTGATTTTGAGGAGATAAGGAAGTTCCTATAGCCTACTGTGGAATTTGTGGAGGTCGTATTCATTCTTTTACACTAATGGAATAGAAGGAATCCCTCTCCTCAGTTGTCGAGGATGCTACAGACTCTGGTGTTCGCATTTCATGGTTCACATATGGTTGGGTCCATAACCTTCTCTACAGATGGAATCTGTCCTAGAATATCTTTTGTATATGTGTCACATCCACAAGACATTTCTAAAGATGTGGCTGTGGGTAGACCTCCTTTTGTAGAAGTTTCTTGTCCCACAGTCTCTTTTTGAGATAGAGTAATACTCAGAGAATACTGCTCAGTTTTGGGAAGTTCTAGCATCTCTGATGTATATGTGGAAAATTTTGGCGCCTCTGCTTTCAGGACAGAACGACTTAGAGTCCCCTGAGGAGGTAGGGGATATTTTATCTTCTCTGCACATTGTATAAATATGGAGTCTGCATGGCTCATTGACAGTGTGTTTTGATAAACTTGGCTTTTTTGGGCCTAATGGGATGTCAGGAGGGTCCCTTCAGTGGTAGAGGATATTTGAATAATTCTCTATTATATAGGGACATTTGAAGTACTGGGGGATATGGTGAGGCTGCTAGAACATATTTTTTATGTGCAGAAGGCACAGGAGTTCCATCGGTGGATTCAGAAATTTCTACCACATCTTGTGTGGGTGTGGAACTCTCAAGAGCCCCTTCTGAAACTGTCAATGGTCCTTGATCTAATGGTGTACATGCAGAAAATTTTGTCTCTTCTTGGGCTGGTATGTGTGTTATGAGGTTCACTTGGGTATTTGTAACTGTATTTTGTACGCCTTGGATCATAAGTGATGATTTAAGCGCATTTTTAATAGTGGAGGACTTTGAATGTCCTCTTGGCTTAATAGGGTAGTTCTGCAATCCGCTTTGTCAGCAGAATCAGGTTTCAAACTCATTTTACCCGAAGCAGATTTCATAAGCACGTTGGTGGAGATAGGGCACATCTTTGACTGTCTTTGTGAATGGACAGAGCTCTCTGCCCTGCTTTGGCAGCTGGCAAAGGTATTAAAGTCTCTTCTGGAGAAGGGGCAGGACTTATTCCACTTGTGGAATATGAGAAATCACTGAGATTACCTTTAAGAGAAGAAGATTTCCAGCCCCCCCTTTTTTTTTCTGATTGGGCCTGTTGTACCTCCCCTTAACCAGAGGCGTCTTCTCCAACCAAATTTGGAGGAGAACTGGAAAGACTGAGGACCTGTAAGATAGGGAGTGAACATTTGAAATCCTTTGGAAAGTCTGTGGGACAAGAGCTGAACACCCAGAAGAGTGTGCAATACTGAGACCTCAGCGAGGAGACCCTGCTACTTCTTCCCACATGTGCTCAGATCCCTTGCCCAAGAGGAAACTGCATAGTGCCACTGGACACATGAATATAGGAGCAGTCAATCTGCAGGAGCCCTGCAGTCCAAACTGCAGCTGAATCTGAACTTGTCCAAACAGTATTCTACACCCAAATGTCATGAGGGGTGGGGAAGTATTACACTGTCAGAGGGGCAGAAACCCGTGAGAACTCTGCTCAAATTCCTGACTCAAGAAAAAAACACCTAGCTCCATCTGGGCCTCCTGTGCATAGGAACGTAGGAGCAGTAGGGTCAAGACACTTCTGGTTGCAGCCCTTATGGAAAGCTGAAAGTCAGCCCAACAAGTGAGTTCAGGCCTGAGACAAAAGGTGATTCCAACTTTTCTGCTTGAAGGGAGCTCACTGGTTGACTCAGGACATGCCAAGGCAGAACTCCTCTGGGATCAGGCATTTCCAGTTTCTAGCTGGCTCCTGAACCTTGCTGATTCCAGCACAAAGCTCCCTTCTAGAAACTGTGGGAGAGAGAGCTGATCACCCAGGAGTGTGGGCAATACTGAGCATACAATGCACACAGACTACCACTTCTGCCCACAATTGCCCACATCTCTGGCCCAAGACAAAATTGCATAGTGACTCTGGAATAGAGGAGGAGTAAATCTACTGGAGCACCATGTTCCAGACTGTGCCTGGATCGGAACTGATCTTGTCAAACAGCTCCCTGTACCCAAATCATGATGGTGGGGTAACTAGAGCCTCAGAGAAGCAGACACTCCTGGGAAATCAGAGGAGACTACTCTCTGCCCAGGTTCCTGACTCAAGAGGAAAACACCTTGTACCATCTGTGCCCACTCCCCCCACAGAGGGACCTAGGAGAAGTATGGGAAGTTCCGTCTGGTTCCCGCCCAAAGGGACAGCTGAAAGTAAGTGGACAGGAGCAACTACGTGCCTGAGAGCAGAATACTCTGTTCCCTTAACTGGGTAAAAGAAAACACGAAAACAGGTCTACAGCAGCCCTGACACACGAGCCTACAGGACGGTCAAGCCACTGTCAGAAAGAGCAAGACCAGCTAATTCCAGAGACCACCTGATGGCCAAAGGAAAGCACAGGAAAACAAACAACAGAAATCAAGACTACTTGGGCTCAATAGAACCCAATTCTCCCATCAAAACAAACACTGGATATCTAAACACACCAGAAAAGGAAGATCTAAATTTAATTTCACATTTATCATGACGATGGAGGATGTTAAGAATAATAACTCCCTTAAGAAAATGCAGGACAATAGAAAAAACTGAAGTAAACAAGTATAATGCAAGAAAGAGGGAACACAAAACTACCTTAAAGAACTACTTGAAAAACAGCATAACAGGAGAAGGAAATAAACAAAACCACCCAGGAGTTAAAAATGGAAATATAAACAATAAAGTAAGCACAAGGAAGATAACCCTGGAAATGGAAAACCTGGGACAGAGACCAGGAGTCATAGAAGTGAGAATCACCAACAGGATAAAAGACATAGAAGACATAATCTAAGGAGCAGAAGAATCACACAACTGTCAAACATAATGTAAAACAGAAAAGACCTAGCTCAAAACATAAAGGATATCCAGGACACAATGAAAAGATCAAACCTAGTCTTAACAGGTATAGAAGAAAGTGAAGACTGTCAACATCAAGGGACAGTAATATCTTCAACAAAATTATACAGTAAAACTTCCTAATCTAAAGAAAGAGATGCCCATAAACATACACAAAGCCTACAGAACTGCAAATAGATTGGACCAGAAAAGGATATCCTCCCATCACATAATAGTCAAAACACCAAATGCACCAAACAAATAAAAATATTAAAAGCTGTAAGGAAAAAGATCTAGTAATATATAAAGGCAAAGCTATCAGAATTAAATCAGAATTCTTTCCAGATACTATGAAAGTCAGAAGATCATAGACAGATGTCATACAGACACTAAGAGAATAAAAACACCATCCCAGGGTACTGTATCCATCAAAACTCTCAATTAACAAAGACGGAGAACCCACGATATCCCATGACAAAACGAAATTTACACAATACCTTTCTACATATCTAGTCTTACAAAGGACACTAACTGGCAAGTCCGAACACAAGGATTCAAGTAAAACCATAGATAAAGCAAGAAATTAATCTTTTCACAACAACACATAGAGAAGAGAAGCACACAAACATAAACTAACCTCCAATTATGAAAATAAGAGAAAGTGACCATCACTATTCCTTAATATCTCCAACATCAATAGACTCAATTCCTCACTAAAATACACAGATTGACACACAATATGTAATGAAGACCCAGCAATTTGCACTACAGGAAACATACTTCAGAGACAAAGACAGACACTACCTCAGAGTAAAAGGCTGGAAAACAATTTTCCAAGCAAATGGTCTGAAGAATATATAAATTCCACTTTCAACCAAAAGTCATCAAAAAGCATAAGGAAGGACACTTCATATTCGTCAAGGGAAAAATCCACCAAGATGAACTCAAAATCATAAATGTCTATGCTCCAAATACAAGGGCTCCTACATACACATAAGAAACCTTACTAAAGATCAAAGCACATATTGCACCGAAAAAAATAATAGTACAAGATTACAACACCCCATTCTCATCACTGGACAGATCACAGAAGCAGAAATTAAACAGAGATATAGACAGACTAGCAGAAGATATAAACCAAATGGACTTAACAGATATTTAGAGAACATTCTATTCTAAAACAGAAAGATAAACCTTCTTCTCACAGGCTCCTGGAACTTTCTCCAACATTAATCATATAATCAGTCAAAAAGCAGGCCTCAAAGCATACAGAAAGATAGAAATAATCCAACGCATCCTTTCAGACCACCATAGGCTAAGGCTATTCTTCAATAAAAATTAGGAAAGAATGCCCACATATACATGGAAGTTGAACAATGTTTTACTCAATGATAACTTGGTCAAGGAAGAAATAAAGGAAGAAATTAAAGACTTCTTAGAATTCAATGAAAATGAAGGTACAACACACCCAAACTCTTGGAACACAATGAAAGCTGTGCTAAGAGGAAAACTCATAGCTCTGAGTGCCTGCAGAAAGAAACAGGAGAGAGCATACATCAGCAGCTTGACAGCACACCTAAAAGCTCTAGAACAAAAAGAAGCAAATACATGCAGGAGTAGTAGAAGGCAGAAAATAATCAAACTCAGGGCTGTAATCAACCAAGTAGAAAAAAAGGGACCATACAAAGAATCAACAGAACCAATACCCGATTCTCTGAAAAAATCAACAGGATATATTAACCCATAGCTAGACTAAGCAGAGGATACAGAGAGTGTGTCCAAATTAACAAAATCAAATATTAAAAAGGGAGACAGAACAGCAGAATCAGAGGAAATTAAAAAAATTACTGTACTACAAAAGCCTAGGTTCAAAAAACTTGAAAATCTGGAAAAAAAAAGACAATTTTCCAGACAAATACAAGATACCAAACCTAAATCAGGAAAAGATAAACCATTTAAACAACCCATAACTCCCAAAGGAATACAAGCAATCATCAAAACTCTCCCACCCAAAAAGAGTCCAGGATCAGATGGGTTTAGTGCAGAAATCCATCCAAAATTCATTGAAAAATTCATAACAATACTGTCCAAACTATTCCATAAAATTGAAACAGATGGAGTACTACCAAACTGCTTTCATGAAGTCACAATTTCTCTTATAACTAAAACAAAGAAAGACTCAACAAAGAAAGATAACTCAGACCAATTTATCTTATCAATATCAACACAAAAATACTCAATAAAATTCTGGCAAACATATTCATACAACACCTTAAACAATCATCTACTATGTTTAAGTAGGATTCATCCCAGGCTTGCAGGGATACTTTAATATACAGAAAATAAACAACATAATTCACTATATAAACTCCAAGATAAAAACCACATGATCCTTTCATTAGATGCTGAGAAAGATTTTGACAAAATTCAACATCACTTCATGAAAAAAGTCCTGGAAAGCACAGGAATTTAAGGCCCACACCTAAACATATACAGCAAATCCGTAACTAACATTAAACTAAGTGGAGAGAAACTTAAAGCAATCACACTGAAATCAGGGACTGAACAAGGCTGCCCACTCTCTCACAACTTATTCAATATAGTTCTAGACATCTTAGTCAGAGCAAGCAGACACTGAAGGAGGTCAAAGGGATATAGATTGGAAAAGAAGAAGTTAAAATAGTACTGTTTGTAGTTGATATGTTTGTATACTTAGTGACCTCAAACATTCCACAAGAGAATTACTAAGCCTGATGAACAATTTCAGCAAATTGGCTGAGTATAAAAATAACTCTGCACAAAGCTAAACAAGCAGAGAAAGAAAGTAGGGATATGACACCCTTCACAATAGCACCAAATAATATAAAATGTCTTGGGGTGACATTATCCAAGTAAGTAAAAAATATGAGCATATGAGCAGAACCTCAAGTCTCTGAAGAAAGTGAAGGAGATTTCAGAAGATGGAAAGATCTCCCATGTTCATGGACTGGCAGGATTAATACAGTAAAAATGGCCATTATATCAAACGCAACCTACATATTCATTCCAATCCCCATCAAAATTCCAATCCAATTCGTCAAAGATTTAGACAGAACATTCATTAATTCATCTGTAATAAAAAAAAAAAAAACACAGAATAGCTAAAACTGTCCTCAACAATAAAAGGACTTCCATGGGAATCACTATCCCTAAACTCAAGCAGTATTACAGGGCAACAGTGATTAAAAAAAAAAAAAAAAAAAACTGTATGGCGTTGTGACAGAGGCAGGCAAATAAACCAGTCGAATAGAATTGAAGACCCAGAAATGAACCCCTACAACCATGGTCACTTAATTTTTGAGAAAGAAGTCAAAACCATCCAATGGAAAAAAAGACAGCATTTTCAGCATGTGGTGCTGGTTCAACTGTGGGTCAGTATGTAAAAGATTGCAGATCAATCCATTCTTACTGCCCTGTAGAAAGCATAAGTACAACTGGATCAAGGACCTCCACTTCAAACCAGATACACTCCAACAAATAGAAGACAAAGTGTGGAAACATGTCAAACACATGGGCACTGGAGAAAATTTTCTGAACAAAACACCAAAGGCTCATGTTCTAAGATGAAGAATCAACAAATGTGATCTTAAATAAACTGAAAAACTTCTGTAAGGTACAGGACACTGTTGTTAGAACAAAATGGAAACCAATAGATTGGAAAAAGATCTTTACCAATCCTACAACTGATAGACAGCTTATATCCAAAATATACAAAGAACACATGAAGTGAGACTACAGGGAGACAAATAACCATTTGACAAATGGGGTTCAAAGCAAAACAGAGAATTCACAGCTGAAGAATATCAATTGGCAGAGAAATACCTAAAGAAATATTCAACAACTATAGTATAAGGGAAATGCAAATCAAAACAACCCTGATATTCCACCTCACACCAATGAGAATGTCTAAGATCAAAAACTCAGGTGAGAGCAAATGCTGGAGAGGATGTGGAGAAAGAGGAACACTCCTCCATTGTTGGTGGGATTGCAGACTGATATAACCATTCTGGAAATCAGTGTAGAGGTTCCTCAGAAAATTGGACATTGAGTTATCTGAAGACACAGCTACACCTATCTTGGGCATATACCCAAAAGATTCCCCAATATATAACAAAGACATGAGCACCACTATGTTCATAGTAGCCTTATTTATAATAGCCAGAAGCTGAAAGAACCCAGATGATCTTCCACTGAGGAATGAATACAGGAAATATGGCACATCTAACCAATGGAGTGTCATTAAGAGATACATTGAAATGCTAGCATTCTATACAACAGGGTTTTAGAGTCCCTTAGTGAGAGAATGGTCTTTTACAGCAAGGTCTTCATTATCAGACTTTGATTTAACCCATCTACCAATGAAGTGAAATTATCACAGACATAAAATAGTGCCTCTCCAGAAACAGCTTTTATCCACAAATACGCATCTACTTCTATTTCATAATTGTAATGTTTATATGGGTTTAGGATACAATATGTTCTGATTTATTAATGATATTTAAGTATTATTTGGGGTAATTTTGAAATTTTCAAAGGAACAAACCTATTTTATGATTGTATTCCATACTACTTGTAATTTGATCTTGAAGAATTTCATGAAAACTGAAGTATCGAAAATGTATATCTTCCCATTGAAAATTTGTAACATCAATCATGTGAAACTCCCGCTGAACCTCAGTGGATTGATTTCTCTGAAAGCATTTATAGACTCTCCTACTGCATTATTGCAACTCTACAGAAGCTTCACTCCCATAGTGGCAGTTCCAGATCAGATGTAAACAAACAATTTTCTTTGCCTTGGAAAAGATTTAAAATATTTTCATTAACTTTTTATATGAAACTAGTAAGGATTTTGAGAAAAGGGGGCAGACAGGCCCCAGAAAGTATGTTTTTAAAATTCTTTTCTTAAAATTAGACTTTTTCATGCAATATATTTGAATTATGATTACTCTACCCTCTATTCCCCCCTTCTATTCCTCTCCTGTCATCTGTATCTACATCCTTCTGACTCTCAAAACAAACCATCATCTAAGGGATAAAAATAAAATGAAAGTTAATGAATAGGAGTAGAACAAAACAAGCATATAGAAAAGAGCCAAAACAAGGTTCAAGAATCAGATACAGACACGCAGACCCAGACTTCCATTCACACACTCTGGAATTCCATGGAAACATAAAACCAGGAAAAATATATACACAAAACATACAGAGCAAAAATTAATAGATAAATAAACATAAAACAAAATGAAAAAGACATTCTGTAGAAAAAGTCCTGACCCATTATGAGACAAGGATCCTCCAAACATGATGTTCAGTTCCCTTAGTGCTTTATACGCAGTCTACCCTTAAAATTAGTTTGTGTACCCAGTGATATTCCCTTGGAGAAAACTAAGTTTTCATTTTCACATGATTATCCAATGGAGATAACTTCCAAATTAGAGATAAGGTGATATGCAGGCCTTGGGTACTTTCAAGGGCTTATTAATGGGTAAGGAGATCTGTGAGGTGCTGTCCACTGAGCATGATACAATTGTGGCCCTCCAGAACTCAAAATACTTACATCTATCTGAAAAGACCCTATATAATATTGACACTGCCTATTCAAAGGAACTAAGTGAAGTGCTGGAGAATAGAGAATGATGTAGCCATGGGTGTCTTACTTCATGCAAGAAGATTTTAAGAGACTAAAATTTACTATGAGTTGGTGTCTCAAAGTAACACCAGAAATTACACTGTTAACGTCTCACTAACACAACTGCCTAAACAACAGCTGAGGAAGAGAGGGAATGGGGAAGAATGGAAGTTTAGTTCTCTTTCTTTTTAAATTCCTTCTTCCTCTTCTTCTTCTTCTTCTTCTTCTTCTTCTTCTTCTTCTTCTTCTTCTTCTTCTTCTTCTTCTTCTTCTTCTTCTCCTTCTTCTCCTTCTTCATCTTCGTCTCCTCCTCCTCCGTCTCCTCCTCCTTGTCTTCCTCCTGTTCCTCCTCCTTCTTCTTCCTCTTCTGCTTCTTCCTGCTCTTCTTCCTCCTCCTCAATCTCTTCTTCTTCCTGTTCTCCTTCCTCCTCCTCTTCTCCTTCCTCCTCCTCTTCTCCTCCTTCTCCTTCTCCTTCTCCTTCTCCTTCTCCTTCTCCTTCTCCTTCTCCTTCTCCTTCTCCTTCTCCTTCTCCTTCTCCTTCTCCTTCTCCTTCTCCTTCTCCTTCTCCTTCTCCTTCTCCTTCTCCTTCTCCTTCTCCTTCTCCTTCTCCTTCTCCTTCTTCTTCTTCTTCTTCTTCTTCTTCTTCTTCTTCTTCTTCTTCTTCTTCTTCTTCTTCTTCTTCTCCTTCTCCTTCTCCTCTCCCTCTGGTTTGATGTGTAGGTCCTTGATTCACTTTGACTTAGGCTTTGTACATGGATATAAAAATGAGATAATTTGCATTCTTCTTCATGCTGATTTCCAGTTGAACCAGAATTATTTTTGGAAAATGCTATGTTTCTGCCTTTGAATGGTTTTTATCTACTTTTCCAAATATCAAATGATAGGTGTGTGGGTTCATTTCTGTGTCTTCACTTCTATTCCACTGGTCTATCCATCTGTCTCTTTACCAATACCATGCAGTATTTATCACTATTGCTCTGGAATACTGCTTGAGTTCAGGGGTGATGATTCCCACAGAAGTTCTTTTCTTGTGGAGGATAGTTTAATCTCTTCTAGTTTTTTCTTATTCTAAATAAATTTGGAAATTTCTCTTTTTATCTCTATTAAAGAAGTGAGTAGGAATTTTGATGGAGATTGCATTGAATGTGTAAAATTAAATTGAATGGCAAAATGGTCATCTTTACTATATTAATCCTGTCAATCCATGAGCATGTAAGCTCTTTCTATCTTCTGAGATAGTATTCAATTTCTTTCTTCAGATACTTGATCTTTTGTCATACAGATCATTCACTTGCTTGAATAAACTTAATCCAAGATATTTTATATTATTTGGGACTATTGTGAAGTGTGTGATTTCAATATTTTCTTTCTCAGCCTGTTTATCCATTGAGGAGAGGAAGGCTACTGGTATGTTTGAGTTAATTTTATACCCTGACACTTTGATGAAGTTATTTATCAGGTTAAGAAGTTCTCTGGTGGTACTTTTGGGTCACTTAAGTATATACTATCATATCATCTGCAAATGGTGATATTTTGATATCTTCCCTTCCAATTTGTGTCAGTTAGACCCCCTTGTGGTCTGGTTTCTCTGACTATAACATGGAGTCCTGTTTTGAATGAGTAGGGAGAGAGTGGGCAGCCTTGTCTAGTCCCTGATTTTAGTGGGATTGCTTCAAGTTTCTTTCCATTTAGTTTGATGTTAGCTACAGGTTTCCTGTATATTTCTTACACTCTATTTTGATATGAGCCTTCAGTTCGTGATTTTGCCAGGACTTTTATTCGCATGGGTTGTTGAATTTTGTCAAATGCTTTCTCACCATCTAATGAAATGACCTTGTGCTCCTTATCTTTGAGTTTGTTTACATGATGGATTACATTTATGAATTTTCCTATATTAAACCATCCTTCCATCCCTTGGTTCAAGTCTACTTGATCATGATGGATGATTTTTTTGATGTGTTGTAATATTCGGATTGCAAGAATTTTATTGAGAATTTTTTCATCAATATCCCTAAGGGAAATTGGTCTGAAGTCCTCTTTCTGTGCTGAGTCTTTGTGTGGGCTAGGTATAAGAGTAATTGTGGATTCATATAAGGAATGTGGTTGTGCTCCATCTGTTTCAATTTTGTGGAAGAGTTTGGACAGTATTAGTATGAGGTTATCTTCCATTCTCATTTCCCTGCTTTCCCTATACCTAATTCCTGCAAAGGCCACTCCCTTCCCAACCTCCCCTCTCATTCAGTTTCCTCTCTCCCTCCATCCTCCTCAATATCAATTCTGCTAACTGCATTTTAAAGTCAATATTTAGGAAAAAACACTGAGAAAGTATAGGAAGTATCCCATAAGCAATTGTGGTTGATGTTTTGTCAAGATATGAACATATTTAATTTAATAGTTGTCAAAATTCCTACATATACTTTTAGAAGAGACACTGTCTTCATTACCTTCAACATGAAGGAAAACCATTTATATATTCTTTTAAGTTATACAAGGGCATCTGTTAAATGAGTAACACACATCACACAACTTTATTACTTTGAAAGCTCTCTTTATTGCATATATTTACACAATGAAAAGTACAAAGGCTTAAACTCATGTGAGTGTACTTTGTTTCAAATTAAAGTTTAGATATACAGGTTGATGACAACAGCCATCTCAGACTCAGAGGGGTTAAATACATAAGGGCATCATCTATTACCTTACCTTTCTTCTTTCCTTTATTCCTGATTAAGACTCATCTCATTTTCAGCCCCTGCTGTGAGAGATGGATCAGAAAATGCCTGAGAGTCCACAAACCAGAATCCATCTATAGGAAAGAAAAAAGACAACATCTACAAATAGTACACGCACTCAAAACTTGTTTGTAGATCTTAACACTTGAAATAAAATGCAAAAAGAAACCCATTTTCTAGGATATTACAATATACAGGAAATGGTACCTGTAGGAAGCATTATCAGGGGATTTTAAACTTCTGCACCTAAGAAGGAAACTGCCTCCATGAAGGTGAAGATTTTTTTCTTTGGCAAGAAAGTCAGTCTGTCTCTTGACAGTTGTGCAGTCTGTTCATCACTAGAGCAACGGTGATGCTTTATGAATGTGAACAGATAAACACATACCAGTTTTCACTTCTTCAAATAATTTCAAGAAGAACCTGAAAGAGAATATATAATGTTCCACAGATGAAATATGGGAATTTAAATTAGCCAGCATAAATATGTTGTTAAAATTTCTGCCTTTATTAATTTTGACTACTTCTGCTATGAATAATAAGATGGTTGTGTAATGTCTACCAATCCCCAAAGCCTGAAACATTGTGGAAAACTGTCTTATTTCTCCCCAACTTGGTTTTTGATCACCATACTTTTCATTGCCCATCTAAATTCTCTGTTTCTCATGTAGATCTGAGGACTATGTGAGGATGTCACTCTCATGTAGAAGACCAAGGAACTTTCTGTACTTGCATGTATTTACTCATGGGAGCATGCAAATAAATCTTTCAGTTTCAAGAACAAAATCGTGGCTGTCCAAGTCCCACATGAAACAATATCTTTCTTTCTGCCATCAATGAACTTTAGCACACTGGTAACAACACAGATAACAATATAATGGAATAATCCTGTAATAATAATAATAGTGGTGATGATGATGATAATGATGATGATGATGATGATGATGATGATGATGATGATGATGATGATGGAAAAATCCCCTCGAGGGATCACGTTATAAGGAAAATAAATGTTGAGATGTGTTTTTTTAAGTGATATTGTATCCAGGAAAGCAATTTTCAATAGGACAGACTCCTCTCACATGAAAATCACTCAAACTGTCATGGCTTCACAGAGAGAGTTGAGAACCAGAGTGGTCTTTTAGGACAAGAGAAAGATTCGCCAACATTCTATAAAGAAAAGCAATCCAGACATTCTGTGTGAGGATGGTTAGCTTATGCATGGCTAACACACACAACATATACACAAACAAACAAACACACACACAGACACATATGCATGTACACACACACAGATACACAGAGACACACAGAAAGAGACATAGACAGTTAGACAAACAGACATTCACACAGAGAGACTGACAGTCACAGACAAACACACAGACACAGACACACATACACAGACACAAACACACAGACACACACACGTATACACACAAATATACAGAAGCACAGACACAGAGACGATAACCAATATACAGATACACACACAGACACAGACAGACACACACACACACACAAACACACTTATGTACACACACACACATACACACACACACACACACACACTCACACACACACACACTCATCTCTTGTCTCCTACCTAGAGTGTCCAGGTGCATAAAACGTGTGAAAGGATGAAGTGGACCCAGGAAACAGTTAGTCAGCAGAATATTGGTCTGCGTGCAAGTGAATTTTGGTGTCTTCCAAGGATTTCAGTGTCACAGCTCTGTTAGAAGGTATTCAGGGACACGCTATGGTTGTGTGCATATAATTTACTCAGGGTCAAGAGGGCTAAACGAACCTTGGAGAGCAGGAAGGGGTTTTTGTGTGCACTTACATCAGTTGCAGGCTTAAGGTACCAGGAAGTCCTCTATTGCTATATCTTTATAATCTCTGACCCAGCATCGGTCTGTTGTTCAGTGATCTCCATTTTACCTACTCAGAAATCGACTCCACTGAATGTGCCCCATCCCCGACCCTGAAGTCCTACTTGCTCGATTTCAAAGGATTGCAGGTTCATGTTCTGCATTCTCTGTCAGAATAAATCCTCAGGAACGTGGCCCTCTAGACATCATGAATTAACCAGTGCTTCCATCGAGTTTCTGCATTAACCCGTATGTCCTCTATTTCTGGCCGGTTCTCTCTACACCCCGCTATCCCTCCATCTTCCCCTCTGAACTTCTGCTCCTGTCCTCAGTCGCACTCACTCACTCACAGAACCTGTTCCAGTTTTTCCTTTCAGATAGGTCGATGCTTTTCTTCTCAAGGTGCCTTCTCCTTTCCTTTGTCCTCTCTGCATTTGTGGATTGTAGATGGAATATGATTTATCTCACAGCCGATACCATGCATAGGTAAACGCCTGCCATGTTTTTGTCTCTAGGTCTCATTTCCCTCTTGGGCTGATTTTTTTTTTCTAGTTTCATCTATTTTCTCTTTGGCTTCAGGATATCATGCCTCGACCACTATGATGTCATTCCCCCACCCCTATGATGTCATGCCCCACCCCCATGATGTCATGCCTTGGCCCCTTGTTAGAATGGTTGTATATATTCACCAGGTAACATTCTGAATTCTGCCCTGTCACCAGACTCCTCCAGGCACCCACCATTTACAGTTCTTCCTCCTATCCTCTCCCCTTCTACTCTTATTGAGTAGAGGACCCCTCTGGGTACACCCCGTCTCCTGGCACATAAAGTCTCTGCAGGACTAGACTCATCGTCTCCCACTAGGTCCTGAAAACGCAGCCCGGGTAGGAGAACAGGATCCACAGACAGGCGACGGGTTTACTGAACTCATGTGAGAACCATTGTGCTCCTCTACCTCTCTCAGTCCTTCCCTCAGCTCTTTAGTGAGACTCACTGAGCACTGTCTGATATCAAGCCCTGTGCCTGTGCATCTGTATCAGTCGGCTGCTCGTTGGAGCCTTGCAGAGGACAATAATGCTACACTGCCGTCTGCAAACATAAGAAAGGACCATTAATAATGTCAGTGTTTGCCGTCTGCCCATAGGATAAGTCTCACATCCGGCCACTTTTCCTTTGGCCATTTCCTCATTTCCTCTTCCATCTCTCTCCGTGTGTCTCTTATAGAGGGGGCAATTTCTGGGTCAAAATTTTGGGGATGTGTTTGGTTCCTTATCCTTCCACCTTGGCTCCTCTGTGGCTACAGAAATTGACCATTTCGGTGTCCGTATCCCCACTGTTACGAGTCTCAGCTAAAGTCACCCTCATGGACGCCAGGGTATCCTCACCCATCCCAGATTGCTGGCAAATCATAGAGATAGTACCAACCCTGGACAGTCACTGATTTCAGTTTATTCTCTTGGCGCTCTGTCCCTCTTGCTCGTCTCTCCCAAGAAATGATTCTCAAACCCTATTTACCTTCCCATCCCCTCAGTCACCCAATCCTTTCCTTCCAACTGCCTCTTCTCATTACTTTGTTCCTCCTTCTGAGTAAAATTCAAACATTTTTCTTGGCCCTTTCTTATTGTTTATCCTCTTTGGTTCCATAGAACTTAGTGTGTGAATTCTGTACTTAATGGCTAATACCCTCTTTTAAGTGAATATATACATGTTATTTTGGGTCTCAATTACTTCATTCAGGACAATACTTTCTCACTCCATCTTCTTGACAGCAGCTTCTCAATGTCCTTATTTTTCTTTCTTTTTTTTTTCTTTTTTACAGAGCTGGGGTCCTTATTTTTCATATGTGTATAGTATTTCATAGTGTAAATGAACTAAATTATCTGTAGCCACTGTTTGGTTGAGGGGCATCTGGCTTATTTCTATTTTCTGTTCATTATGAAGAAATCCACTAGGAACATGATGGAGCACATGTACTCTCTGCATGGCAGAGGTCTTTTCAGATATAAGACCAGGTGTAGTATAGCTGGGTCTTTAGGAAGAATATTCCCCATTTTCTCACAATCCACTGGACAGATATTGATAGCATTATACAGATTTGCTCTTCCCAAGCAAATGCAATTTGTATCCTGATATTTATTTGCTTCCTCAAAGGAGGTCTCCCCCCACCAACTAGCCCTCTATCATGGACACTGGTGATCACATATGAAACTTCTTCCCATTTTAACCGGTCAGTAAATGCTAGAGCCTGTTACAGATAGCCGGAGGGGAAAGTTGGTACCGGAGGTATGACAGTGGGGTTAGGTAGAGAGGCAGAAGAGGGTAAGAGGGGAAGGGAGAAGACTGAAGAAAAAGAGGAGGAAGTAATGATGGAAACAATCCATGTGGCCTGAAGAATGCACATGTAGCAGGGGTTTTATGGTTGGAGTATAAGTTACGATAACATTAGATCTACCCAATACACGTTTATAGATTATAATTATAATAACCAAATTGTGTGTTTTCTTTATGGGTCATTGGGTTTGGAAATTCCAACAAGCTTTCCTCAACAGTATTTCTGAATCAAATTTTCTGTTAATAGAGATCACCCCTTGTAGGGGCTCTAACCATTGCTCCATAGTCCAGTAGATACAGCTGTTTCTTCCTCAGTCATGTCTCTTGTATTTTCTGTGGATATCTGTTTCTTCAGTGATCCATGCCCAGTGTTCCTTTTTCTCAAGGTTTTCAATGATCTCACCCAGAGGAGTTTCAGGTTTCTCAACTTGTTCCACTTAGTTAACCGCAGCTTCACAATGTCCTTATTGCTCATACCTGCATATTATTCCACTTTAAAAATTTTCTGATAACAGTGAACCGTCCTGAGTAGGCTAAAATTTCCCAAGAAAACATTAAACATTCAGTCTCTAAATCTAGATCTCCTCATCCCATTATGCTTGCTTTGCCTGAATGGCCATGGCATGAGCAGTTTTTTCTTAGGGACATCAAAGCCATTTCCTTCTCCAGTAATGGCTGCCATCCCTCTGTCACAGGTTTTTACCCTGGTTATTTTTGGTGATTGATGTGATTTAGAAATTGTAACACCATCTGCATGGTAGAAAGCCAGAGATGTTTCAGGTTGACCCTGCTTCCACAGCCAATGATGTCACATGTGCACAATGAGCAACCATGTGACACCCAAACAGCAAGATGATGTCATCTTTGACTCCACATGTGACTGCAAGATTGCCTCTTCTCCTGCATGCACCTTGGCAACCATGTCATCCTGACTGCAAGATAGGAACTTTGAATCTACACCCAAAATTAAGATGGCCTCTTTAACTCTCTTAATCCTACCCGTCTGTGAGTATGGGAGGTCTTTCTGTCTTCTGCTACCTTCCTCAGTGTCTCTTTTCAGAGACTTGGAGTTCACACCAGATATGCTTCTGATGTGCTAGGTTAGAGTTAATTTATATTTCATAATATATATATATATATATATATATATATATATATATATATATATATATCCATTGTGATTGGCATGTCTTCCATAATTTCTTCTCAGCCTCTCTGTCATTTGCATGGCATATTATTTTCATTTAATTTTTCATCCATCCACTTGGCTGAAGGTGTTTTTCATATGTAGGTCATTTCTGGTAAAACTTTTGGATCACATATGTTCACTATTATATGATGTGTGAATGGTGATACACTGAGTTCTCCTTTTGCGATATCATCCCCTTGACCTCCTTTGGTTGTCTTATTGCTCTAGCTGGGAATTTAAGGACTTTACTGAAAGGATGCTGCGAGGTGTGCAGTCTGTTCTCATTCTCCAATTTAGTAGAATTGCCTTTTGCTTCCCTACCCCTTATTTAGATATTAACTGTTGGCTTGCTATATTGCATTTTATGTAATATTTTTTGTATTTATTTTAGTATTTTATTACATTAGGTATGTGCCTGACATCCCTGGTCTCCCTGAGACCTTAAATATGGAACGACGATGGATTTTGTCAAAAGCATTTTCAGCATTTAAGAGATAGTCTTGCATTTTTTCCTTCTTTCTTTAATTCTGCTCCTTCACACCATTGAGTAATAGTGAATATTAATAATATTAATAAATCATATTAAATATGTTAATAATTAATATATTATTTTTGATATATTAATGTAATATATCAGTTACATTATTATATCAATATATATTAATTTAATATAGTAAAAAATATATTAATATTAATTATATTTACCTTATTAATATAATAATTTAATGTATAAATACATGTTAATATTAACATAGTATATTAATATTAGTTATCTATTATGATGTTAGGATATAACAATTTAATGTTACTTTATTAAAATATATATGTATTTTATTAAAAAAATATATATTATGATATGCAACTACCAAAAAGTTAAATCCAAGGGGAGCTCCCACGTTAATTTGAAGTGCAGAGGGCACAATTTTTTTTTCAGTTAAGTTTGTTAATATGGTGGATCACTTTAATGGGTTTTCATAGATTGATCCACTCCTGCATCCTCAGGAGAAAGCTTACATGATTGCACTGAATGGCAGTTTGAAATGCTTTTCATTTTGTTTTTGAGCATTTTACCTAGTATTTTTTCCACCATTGTCTGTAAAGAAAATTCGTCTGAAATTCTTTCTTTGTTGAGTCATTTTGTGATTTCGGTGTCAGGGCGACAGTGGTGTCGTGGAATCTGTTTGGTGATTTTCCTTCTGTTTCTGTGTTTTGGAGTAGGTTGAGAATTCTTTGAAAATCTGGTAGAAGTCTGCGCTCAATGAAACTGGCCCTGAGGATTTTTCAGTGGTTAAACTTTCAATTACTGTTTGTGTCTTTTTAGGGGTTGTACAGCTATTTACATAGTTTATCTTACCTTAGTTTACCTGTGGTCAGTGTTATTCATCTACACAAACATCCATTTAATTCAGAGATTCTAATTTTGTAGAAAGCAGGTTTTTGAAGTGAGACCTAAGGATTCTGTGACTTTCATCTTTGTCTATCGATGTGTCTCCCTGTTCATTTCTGATTTTGTTATTTGGATGCTGTCTTACCTCGTATTACATTATCTATTTAAGGGTTTGTCTGTCTGGTTGATTTTCCCAAGGAACTAGCTCTTGTTTTTGTTAATATTAGTATTCTTTTTGTTTCTGGTGGATCACTCTCACCCTGAGTCTGATCATTTCTTTCTATCCCCTCCTTTAATATGTGTTTCCTTCTTTTTATTCTAGAGATTTCATGTGTGCTGGGAAGCTGCTAGTATGGGGTCTCTCCAGTTTCTTTATAAAATTGCTCTGTGCTGCATGTGCACGTTCCTCTTACACTGCTTTCCTTATGTACATTAAGTTTGGAGACAATATGCCATCATTATCATTGAATTCTAGGAACTTTTTTTTTCAAGTCTTCTCTGAACTTGTGGTTCTTCAGTTGCAAGCTATTGAATATCCATGAGTTTATAGACTTTTTGTTATTGTTGAAGTCAAGTTTAAATCCATGGTGATCTGAGAAGATCCAATGGTTAGCACAGTCTTTCTGTGTCTGTTGTGACTTGTTTATTGAGGGTGAACATGATCAGTTCAGGATAATGTTCCATGAGGTACAGAAAAGAAAGTGTGTACTTTTGTGTTCATGTGAAATATTCTGTAGATATGAATGAGGTCAGATTAATTGAAACCCCTGGCAGTTATATATTCTATTTTTATTGTTTTATTTTTAGTTTCTGTCTCAATGGCCTGCCCTTGGTGAGATGGGACATTGATGCCCCCCACTATTAATGTGTGAGGTTCGATGTGATATTTGAGCTTCAGCAATATTTCTCTCACCAATGTTGCTACTTTTGTCTTTGGGATATAGACATCCAGAATTGAGATGCCATTTTGGTGGGTTTTTCCTCTAATAAATATGAAGTGTCCTTCCCCTTCTCTTTTGATTACTTTTGTTTGGAAGTCTGATTGCTGGATGTTAGAGTGGCTACACCATCTTGTTTCTTGTTTTATTTCTTGGAAAATATGTTCCAACACCTTAGTCTAAGGTTATGTCTATCTCAATTGCTGGAGTGTGCTTCTTGAATGCAACAGAATGACAGATCCTGTTTTTACATCCATTATTTTAACCTCTGTCCTTTTGTTGTTGAATAGAGGCCACTAATGCTTAACGGTATTAATGACCAGTGATATTAACTTCATGCTATTTTGATGTTGTGGGTGCAGGGTTTTCTTGCTTGCATGTATTTTGGTTTTTTGTTTTTTTTGGGTGGGATGTTTGAGTGTGTATGTTAGTATAAAATCTGTTCTGTAGGGTGAATGATTTTTTTTTGTTTGCATGTTGTTTTTGTTTTTTTCGGGGGGGGGTTGTTAGAGCATGCAGGCGAGTACTTCCGTAGGTTATGCTGTGTAATTTTTAATTTCTAGTCGGAGGTTGGGATGGTTCAAATTCTGAAAATCCATCAGTATAATCCACTATAAGTGAAACTGAAGGAAAAATTACATGATAATCTCATTAGATGCAGAAAAAGCAATTCCAGCCCCACTTCATGATAAAAGAGTGTGAGTGATAAGGGAGACAAGTCCTATGGAGAAACATAGTAAAAGCAAGGGAGAGGAAACCTGTAATGACCGTCAAGCTAAATATAAAGAAACTTAAAACAATTCATTAAAGTGAAGGACAAGGTAAGGCTGCCCACTCTCCCTATTCAGTATAGTATTTGAAATTCTATCCAGGGTAAAAGCATGGTTCAAATTTGGTTCTGACATGGAGTATTGCCAAGTGCTGTGAAGGAGGAATGGCACAACATTTTAAAAATCCTGGGGTATGGCCCACTCTTTAGAACAGCCTCATTGCTCTTTGGTGAGTCATAGCCCCAAGGACCAACTGTACTGAGAACTTCATGCAGCATTTCGCTCGGTTGTTCCCCTCATATCTCTCTAATTCTAAGAAGTACATAAAAATCCTCCTGGAGCTTCCCACCACTCAGGGAGCAACATCATTGGCATTTGCAATAATATTGGTCGAGGTCTTTTAGGAATTTCCTCTGTGGAAGACCAATGCTTCCACCATCACCAAAGGAAATGTAGAATAATTAGTGACGACCAGCACCCTTAAAAAGCATTTGGAAAAATAAAATTGTTTGTTAGGCTGGCTAACATGTTTTAACTACTGCCTCTGATGTAAAAAAAAAAAATTAGGGAACAATTTGAAGTTCGAAAAGACAGGGACTTTTTAAGGCCAGGGATCAAGAACAATGGTGGCACAGGCTAATGGTGTGACTGTCACACATGCTGGACTGTTGAGGACTGATTTCTGTCCCAGTTGTACCCGCAGCTCTCTGATAGGATTTAATAAGGATTGACAATCACAGGTGTGCATTCTGATCATTTAAAGTAGATATGACATTTTTATACACATATTTAGATTTGTGCTTTTTAAAAGATTCTTATTAGAGTACTTTTAAAGATAAATGATACAATATCAACCATTTCTCTGTAAATTCAAAATGCTGCCTACAGTGAAGGGAAACCGAATGAGAAAACTACTTTGCTTACTCTTTGTTACTCTATAACAAATTGCTTACTTATGAGCCTTGTTGGCCTTGGGAGTAATTTGTTTATTTTACGTTTACTATGTAATATTTCTTCTCATACACTATCACTCTTTTCAGCATCAAGCATGAGAAGAAACTAGAACATTATCACATTTGCAGTTTTACTTGGCTTGAAAGATTTCACTAGGATATCAAAGCTATTTGCTGTGGTTTGCCCTAAAGTTATCTGTATTTTGATGGTAATTCCACTGCCCCAAGGACAGCTGCCTACTCATGTACTCAGAACTCAGGTGACTTCACCAAAACCACTTCCCTATTGAATTTGTAAAGTACAGGTGTGGGGCAGGTACATGATAGAAGGAGGCTTTGGGAGTAATTTGTTTTCTTTACTTGTACTATGTAAAGAACTTTTCTTTACCATGTAAAGAAGGAGGTCATTGGAGGAGAAGGAAGAATGGGTGAGAGAGATGTTTGAAGAAAGAGGAGGAGACTGGAGGAAAAAGGGGAGATAGGAAGAGGAGAGGGTGAGAAGTCATGGCAGGTGAGGTTACGATTATGGTCTGTGTATTTACAGGTTATTATTAATGTTCCTAAGGGATGGATGGTAAAGGGCTTTGTATATTTAAGTGCGCAATTATATCTTAGCAATTGGGTCAAAATTTTTGTGATGTGTGTTTTCTATGTGAGGGATTGAGTATAGGAAAGTGTGTGGCGGCAAGGGACACTGGGCTGACAGGGAATAGGGATGTGTTTTCACCAAGATATCTACCTATTATATTAGGACACTACGGTGCTAGTGATAGCATGGTAAAAGACAAGTTTTCTTTTTTTTTTACAACAACAGATGGCAAAACAAGGTGATGGGCAAGAATCCACTAGTAATCAAAAAGTTGAGAGAACCTTTTTATTTTCTAAGTAAGAGGACACCTGTGCCATATTAATTCTTGATAACTTAAGAGCAGAATATAAAACAAAAATGGGGAAGAAGTAAGAGCTGACAGGCTGTTGGTCCCCTGCTGTGTGATAAGTAATGGCAGTTCAGAGAGTTAAGAGATTAAAGCTGCTTTTTAATGAGAGTTTTTTAGTAAGTCTTTCAGGATACACATTTTCTTTTTAACATAGGCTCCACAGGGGAATTTTGTGTGGAAATCCTAGTTACACAAGATACTTCTTCTATTAAGGTATTATTAACAAGTGATTAAGTTTTATTTAAGAAAGAAGAGAGTAGAGAGATTACCTGAATCAGGTGGGGATTTTCATCTACTGCTCAGAACTTAGGGAAAAATTAGGCACTACCAAGTAGAGAGTTTTGATGAAATGTCTGTAACAACAGGGAAAGTGAATGCAGACATATATTGTAGAAGTTATTAACGATAAAGAAAAATCTGTGGCTTCAGGTAGAGAGCTTAACAGACTGAGATATTTCGGGCAAAAGTCCTGGTTTGAAGTTTTCTTATTGATATTAGAATTGATAGAAGGTATTCGATTAGTTTTATGAATTATCCCACTATATGGCTCGTTGATGACGCTTAGCGATGATTTGTGGTTACTTTTGATATTTACGACAATAGCAAGTTCAAATTCTCTTAACATGGGCTCCATGGGAACTTTGGGTTGATTTCCTGATATCACCAAGTACTGAGTTATATCAGGCTCATTTTATACATAAATTCCTTTTTTAAAAATTGTTTAATCTTCAGGATGGGTGTGACTTTGAGTTTTATGCTTATATTATTACTCTGGGAGAGAGTGCAAGATACAAGCTTCTCTGGTTTCAGATTAAGAAACAGAGTATTTTGGAAGAAATATTTTGTCCTTGTGTTTTTAAAAATTGTGATTAGGATTCTGGAAACCTCACAGAGTCATACTGATCAGGTTTGATATCAGTAGACGGCTATCAAATATATATTCAGGAGAATCAAACAAAAGATATATCGATACTTAACCTTTTTCCTGAGAGTTTTATTTTGTAGAGTGTACCTACTTGGAATCCTGGTTTCAGTGAATTTCAGCTGGGTCCAGTCAGGACATATCGGCTATCGCATTTGTTTCATTTTTCCTACCCCCTACACCTAAGGATATCTCAACGCCCATGTACAACTTGAAGAAGTTATGGTGGATCCGTTGTCTCAATTACCTGGAATTTGTGGGGTGGGGCTGGAAGTGGTTATTCTAAAGATGTTTTTATAAAGAATTGAAAATTGGTTGAAATTTAGCAGGGAGGAATAAGCTAGATTTAGTTATACAGTCATAATCGTATTTGGTAACTAAGCTTAATCTTATCTTTGTTTGGGTATAGAAATAATTGGAAAAAAAATTAAAATTACAAGAGCCAGTTCTATTATTTTTGTCATTACACACTTCTGAGTTGATTAAACCTGTGAGTCAAGATTGAAATATTAAAGTCATGCATCTGACTTTGTAAGAGTACTATCAAGAAAAAATTAAGATATAAAGACAACAGTCCAGATTGTCTTAGATAGATAGATGCTTTTCAAAAATGTAAGAAATCCACAAAATTTGAGATTTAAAGTTATTACGTATCTTTTGTTGAGTCATATCTTCTCCTAACTGTTCCCCTTTGGCAAATTTAATGAAGAATTTGAACATCTCTACCTCCAAATGAGGCAATACTTTGTGGCTAGGCAGTCACTGGAAAAAAATGCCTGTTTCATATGCAGATTAATACTATCCAGTAAAGGACAAATTATGCAGAGGATTTGAGGGATAAACCCTGCCAATACAGGGTAATCAGCCCTTCCAAGTCTGCCTTTCAATAGGCTGTCAGTTGATCTTGTGTCAGAAGGCTGAAGACTTAAGCTCACATGTTGCTAACAGGGGATTGTGCTATTGGAGATTTGTCTCTACAACCTCTCAGTTCTAGAAGCCCTCTAAGACATCCTATGTGTATAGATATTTGGTCACTCTCAGATTTCTGACGGGGTAGTAGACGGATTATAGCCTCATTGCTTATCAGGCTGTATAACTCTGAATATACATATTTTACTGGATAGTTATCAGATAGTATACAAGCTAGCCAAGACATAATATAGATTTTAAGCCTTTCTGAAGCTGGAATGAAGAACTAAATGCTCTTTCTAACTGATATAGTGACAGACTGGGTTTTGAGTATATCAAATGCTTTATAAATTGTAGAATAGTAATAATCTTACTCAATTGATATATATAAATGAAATGTCTGTTTAACTGGACAAAAAGGGGGAAACGTTGTTTACACTAAAGTTATCTGTATTTTGATGCTAATCCACTGCTCCAAGGACAGCTGCCTTGTCCTGTACTCAGAACTCAGGTGAATTCTACAGAACAGATTTCACATTAAATTTGTGAAGTACAGGTGAGGGGCAGGTACAGGATAGAAGCAGGCCTATCATTGGAAGAGAAGGAAGGATGGGCAGGAATGAAGTTTGAAGGAAGTAGAAGAGACTAGAGGAAAAAGGAGAGACAGGAAGAGGAGAGGGTGAGAAGCCATGGCAGGTGAATTTAAGATACTGCTCTGTGTATTTACTGGTTGTTATTATTGTCCCTAAGGTATGGATCGTACCAGGCTTTGTATGCTTATGTGGGCTACTATATCTTATCAATTGGGTCAAAGATTATTGTGTTGTGTGTTCTTTCATGTGAGGTTTTGAGTGTAAAAACATGTGTGGCAATAAGAGACACTGGGCAGCTGAGAAGTGGTGATGTATTCAACCAAGATATCTTGCAGAGACTTGGGAAACTACAGTGCCAGAGATAGCGGGATATAAGACAACTTTTTTATTTTTATATTTTTGCAACAACACATTCACTTCTGTATTTGACATGCTCTTTTTGTGTCACTAAGGGAAGATCTATATCTGGTTCCTGACAGAATGTGCTTCTTAGGTTCATCAATCTTATCTAGTTATCTAGTTTTGGTGGCTGATTATATATATATATATATATATATATATATATATATATATATATATATATATATATGTGTGTGTGTGTGTGTGTGTATATATGTGTGTATATATATATATATATATATATATATATATATATATATATCAGTGGTTCCTACAACTATGAGATTACATGCAATTTTAACATGGATTCTGAGCAGGTATGTCAAGAAGGTAGAATCCACAAACGGCAATGCCAAATAGACTCGCTCCTATTCTTATGACCCTAATGAAGTTGAGGTTTCATTGGACCTCTAGTTCTTCCCTCCCTGCCAATCCTCCTGTATCTTATCTTTGGAATGAAGAAAGAATCATTTTAAAACATCCAAAACCCTGAAATCTCACCCTTGGAACACGACAAGGTTGATATTACAGAGATCATATCTAATGGGACTACATAGTCCACGCTGTCCTTTGATTTACTCAGGCAGTTATTTCTTTGCATAAAATAAAAATTTGGGAGTTTATCATTTTAAGTAGGTACACAATATTTACACTGTTAAATTCACTTCATAGCTTAGCCACGTTTGTTGCCAAAATCATTGCCAAAAAACTGGAATTTGAAAACAGAATACTTGAGTACACATTCAGGAATATCTATAAAGTCCCCTTTCAAGGAATGAACAATTAGAAAATGAAATATAATATTCACTCAATTAAACATCTGTAAAGAAAAAATGGCCTGTGGGAAACAGGGAAAAAATAGGAAATTGATCTGTTTGTCACAGGAATGGAACTGGGAATAGAATTATTATCCAAAAGAATCTCCTACATCCCATGTTCCTAGATCTTTTCTACTCAATACAAGCCCCTAACTGAGTTTCTCCATGTAGAGCCTGTAACCACTGATGAAGCAAAGAGAAGTTTCCAGCTGTAGAGAGATGTAGTACATAAATGTTACCAATGTGTCACAGTAGACATTCCTGGAAAAGGCAAACTCGAATCTGGTCAATGTAAGGAAAGCTATTTAGGAGGTAGGCCATGGCAGTTCTCACTGACATCATCATTTGACCCTCCCTGAAAAATTTCTTGTACCCTGCAGAGCCCTAGGTTTTGTGATGTCACAAAAAACTGCATCACATATATTCCTGCAGTACCTCTAGGGATTAATAAGTGGCCTCTATTTCAGTGCAAACAGCCATTTGGGAAAGAGAACAAAGAGGATGTATATAACAAAAATGAGTAGAAGAAAGTTGGCTTTCTGTTTTAGTTTGAAAAAAATGAGAAAAAAAATATGTGGTACATGGGAAAGTGCAGTGAGTGCCGTGTAGGGTTTGTGAGGGTTCACTGAACACATGAGCCTTCCACATATGGGATTCAGGAAATGGGAGCCTCTTAGTAGCAACTGGATTTCCTTGCTTGTTATGGTTCCTGAAAGTCAGAGTTTTTTTTTTTTTTTATCATTAATTTCATTATTCCAAAAGTCAGGTGTTGGGATGGGTACAGCTTTTTTTTTTTTTTTTTTTTTTTTTTTTTTTTTTTTTTTTTTTTTTTGAGAGCACATGGCTTCTATTTTTTCTTCCAGAAGAAAAAAGTCCTAAGGAGGAAGGGAAAGACAAGTATTGTATCCTCAGCTCAGAGTAAACTCCTTCGTGTATATGATTTCTACACTGTAGTTTGTGTCTGACACTGATATCTGGGAGGGAGAAATGCTTCTAGTTCAGACTTAATCATATCAGTCTTTCCACTAGTGTTATGCTGACTACCATTCCCTAACAGTGTCCCTCGTAGATTTCTGAATCAATATTTCTGATTACCTTGCAGTTTTATTTACTTTTATCTCTTTCATAATTTTTTTTTTAATTTAAGCTAATTTTAATATTTTTTGGATATTTCTATATCTACATTTAAATGTTATTTCCTTTCCCAGTTTCCTTTCCATAAGAGACATAAATGTTTCCATTCCTTGACATTTAAACCACCCTTACTCTCCCTTGACATATCCTTGAACTGGGAGTCAAACCTAGGGAGGACCAAGGTCCTCTCCTTCCTTTGGTGTCCACCAATGCCATCCTCTGCTACATATGCAGTTGGAGCAATAGGCCTGTCCATGTACAGTCTTTGATTATCTGTATAGTACCAGAAAGTTCTTGTTCATTGTTCTGATGGGGTTGATAGCCTCTTCAGCTCTTGTAATCCTTTCTGAAAATTTATCAACAAGAGGTCCGTTTACAATTCTCTGGTTTGCCACTAGCATTCACTTCGGTAACTGACATGCTCTAGTTGTGTCTCTCAGGGAAGATCTATAACCTGTTACTGGCAGCATGCACTTCTTAGCTTTATTAATCTGAATCGTATCTAGTTTTGGTGTCTGATCTATTTATCTATCTATCCATCTATCTATCTATCTATCTATCTATCTATCTATCTATCTATCTATCTATCTATCTATCTATGCATATATTTATCTATCTATCTCTGCCTCTGTCTCTAGCTCTATCTCTTCTCTATCTCTATATATCTATATCTATCTATATCTATTTTTATATATATGTACATATATTTGATGGCTTATACATCTATGAAATTAGTTGAAATTTTAACATGGATTCTGAGGTCCTAGGTCAAGAATGGAGAATCCACAAATGCCAATACCAAATATACTCCCTCCTGTTCTTATGCGCCTATCGAAGTTGAGCTTTTACTGGGCCTCAAGGCATTCCTCTCCCTTCCCATCATCCTGTATCTTTTGTATGGCCTGAATAAAGAATCATGGTAAAGTATCTAAAAGCCTGAAGTCTCACCCTTGGAACAGAGGAAGGTAGATATTCCAAAAATGATACCTAATGGGACTACAGAACCGCATGCTATAGTCCATGCTGTCCTTTGATTTACTGATGTCAGGTAATTTTTGCATAAAATAAAAATTTGGGAGTTTATCACTTGAAGTAGGAACACAATATTTACACTATTACATTCACTCTTTAGCTTGAGCAGCTTTGTTGCGAAAATCATTGCAAAAAACTAGAATTGCAAAACAGAATTTTTGAGTACATATTCAGGAATATCTATAACGTGCCCTATCAAGGAATGAACAATTAGTAAATGAAATACAAAATCCACTCAATTAAATATCTGTAGGGAAACAATGGCCTTTGGGAAACAGATAGAACTTAGGAAATTGAACTGTTTGTCACAGGAATGGAACTGGGAATAAAATTATAATCCAGAAGATTGTCCTACATCCCATGTTCCTAGATCTTTTCTACACATGCGAAACCCGTAATAACTTTCTCCATTCAGAGCATGTAACCACTAATAAAGCAAAGAGAACTGTCTAGCTTTAGAGTGATGTTCTACATAAATGTGTCCACTGTGTCAAAGGAGACACACCTGGAAAGGTCACCTTAGAATCTGGTCAATATAAAGAAAGCTCTTTAGCAGGTAGGCCATGGCAGTTCTCAGTGACATCATCATTAGGCTGGCCCTGAAAAATCTCTTGTATACTGGAGATCCCTAGCTTCTCCTGTGATGTCACAGTGTTTTCCAGACTGCAACTGCCTCTCAGACATTCATTCAGTACCTCTAGGGTTTATTAATTGGCCTTTATTTCATTGTAAACAGCTATTTGTGAGGAAGATCAAAGAAGATGTAGATATCAGAGATGGGGAGAAGGAAGTTGGCCTAGGAAGTTTTAGTTTAAAAAACGAAGAAATATGTGGTACATGGGAAAGCACAAGGAGTGCTGTGTAGGGGTTGTGAGGGTTCACTGAACACATAGCCTTGATCTGAGCCTTCCCCATATGGGATTCAGGAGGTGGGAGCCTCTCGGTAGCATCTGGATTTCATTGCTTGTTATGGTTCCTGGAAGTCAGAAGTTGTTTATCATTAATTTCTTTATTCCAAAAGTCAGGTATTCGGAAGTTTACAGTTGTTTTTCTGAGAGCTAATGGCTTTCATTCTTTTTCCCCAGGAAAAATAGTCCTGAGGAAGGAGGGACAACAAGTATTGTATCGTAATGTCATCTCAAGGTAAACTCCTCCTTGATTTGGATTCCTATAGTGCACTTTGTTTCTGACACAGATATCTGGGACAGAGATGTGCATCTAGTTCAGACATCATCATCTCAGTCTTTCCACTAGTATTTCTCTGATTACCATTCCCTGACAGTTACCCTTTAGATTTCTGTGTCAATATGTGTGATTCATTGACAGTTTTCTTTTCTTTTAACTCTATCATTTCTTTAGGAATTTTTATTGTGTTTCTAATTGGATACTTCTATATTTACATTTCAAATGTAATTTCCTTTCTCAGTTTCCTGTCCATAAGAGCCCTAACCTGTCCCCTTCCCCTTTTTCAATAACCCCCCTTACTGCCTCTTGACAGTCCATTGAACTGGGAATCAAATCTAGGGAGGACCAAGGGCCTCTTTTTTCATTGGTGTCACGAAGGCCATCTTCTGCTACATTTGCAGTTGGAGACATTGGTCTGCCCATGAGCAGTCTTTGAATATTGATTTAGTACCAGAATGGTTTCGTGTATTGGCATTGTCCTTGTGGGGATTAAAGCCCCATTCAGATCTTGTAATCCTTTCTCAACATTTACCAACAAGAAGTCCATTTTCAGTTCATGGGTTTGCCACTATCATTTACCTCTGTATTTCACATACTCTAGCAGTGTCTCTCAGGAAATGTCTATATATGATTCCTGGCCGATTGCAGTTCTTAGGCTCATCAATTTTATATCATTTTGGTGCCAGATGTGTGTGTATATATATATATATATATATATATATATATATATATATATATACACACACATACACTTTTGGTGGCTCCTACAGCTAGGTGGTTCGTTGGAATATTAACATAGAATCTGCCAAACTAGGTCAAGAATGTAGAATTCAGAAATGACAATGTCAAATAGACTCCCTCCTGTATTATGAACATATTGAGTTTGAGGTTTGACTGATAAACATGTCATTCTTCTCCCTGCCTATCCTCCTGTATCTAAGGTTGCTACTTAAGGACGAATAATGATAAAACATCCAAAACCCTTAATTCTGGCCATGGGAACACAGGAAGATAGGTAGTGCAGGTTTGATATCAAATGGGACTAGAGAACCGAATTCTGTAGTCCATGTTGCCCTTTGCTTTTCTGATGCCTGGTAATTTTTACATAAAAGAAGCTTTTAGGAGTTTATTAATTGAAGTGAGTACACAGTACTCACACTGTTATGCTCACTCTATAGCTGGGCACACTTTGTTGCCAAAATCACTTTGTTGCAGATAATGGAATAGGAAAAAAGAATTTTTCAGTACACATTCAGGAATATTTATGAAGTCCCCTGTCAAGGAAAGTACAATAAGAAAGTGATATACAATATTCATTTAATTAAAGGTCTGTAGGGAAAATACTGGCCTTTGTGATACATAGATAACCAAGAAAATTGAACTCTATATCTCAGGAAAGAACCTGAGAATAAAAATATTATCTAGAAGAATCTTCTACACTAGATGTTCCAAAATCTTTTCTACCCATGCCAAGCCACTGACTACCTTTCTCCATCCCAAGTTTGTAACTGCTAATAAAGCAAAGAGAAGTCTCTAGCTTTAGAGAGATGGAGTACATAATGGTTTCTACTGTGTCACATGAGACATATGTGGAATGGGCACCCTTGAATCTGGTCAATGTAAGGAAAGATGTTTTACAGGTAAGCCATGGCACATCACAATGACATAATCAGTAGGCCCTCCCTGAAACATCTATTGAAACCTGGAGAGGACTAGCTTCTTCTGTGATGTCACAAGTGTTGTCGTGACTGCAACTCCCTTCAGATATCCCCTCAGTACCTCTAGTGTTTACTAATTTAACTCTAATCGAGAGTAAACAGTCATTGTGGAGTGAGAAGGAAGAGGATGATGAGATCAGAGATGGGAAGAAGGAAGGTGGTCTTCTGTCTTGTTATAAAAAAAGGATGAAATACATGGTACTTCGGAAAGCTCAGTGTGTCCTTGTAGGAGTTGAGTAGGATCACTGAAGAGATAGACTTGTTCTGAGCCTTCTGCATATGGGAATCTAGAGCTGCGAGCCTCTCAGAAACATCTGGACTTCGCAGTTCTTATGGCTCCTGGAAGTCAGAGTTTTTATATCATTCATTTCTTTATTCCAAATGCCAAGAATTTTGAAGGTAACAGATGTTTTACTGAGAGCTCATTGCATTTATTCTTTTTGTCAATTATAAAAAGGTCCTAAGTAAGAAATAAAAGGCAAGTATTGTGTCCTCTGCTCAGAGTAAACTTCTCCATGCTTTGGATACCAATAGTGCAGTTTCTCTCTTACACTAATACCTTGGAGAGAGAAGCGCTTCTAGTTGAGACTTCATGATCTCAGACTTTCCACTAGTATTTCCACTGACTAACACTTTAGATTTCTGAGTCAATTGGTGAGATATACTTGCCGGATTCCTTTCTTTCATTTCTTCCATTTTTTCTTTATTTTTTTAGAAAAACTCTCAAAACTCATCCTGGCTGACAATGTAGATTAGACGCATCAGATGAAATGAATTGAAAAACTCTCCTGGGAATGAAAGTGGTAAGGAAATCACATTGATGTATCCTAAATGCAGTGCTAAGAGCAATATTCAGACTAGTCTGTGGAGATGCTGCTGTCATCAGAGACCACAGACAATTAGTGGAGAATGATTCAGCATTAAACTGGGAATGGAAGATGATGGTTGATATTGTTCTAGTAGATCTCACTACATTAAAAAGTGTTTCTTCCAGATAACTGAATGATTATTGTAAAGCAAATCCCGGAATGAACTTATGAGACCCACCATCAGCCTGTCAAATAATGTGCGAAAGAAGAAATCTGTGTCTCTCCAGGGACAAATTGTTGCTTTCAAACCAACAGTAAAGTGTCCATTCTATGAATGATACATTGATATATACACATTATAGAAGGATGGATACAGAGTTTCTTCAGGTCCATGAATGAGGTATTCAGCAGTTGACCTGGATCAGAAATGAAGGTAATTTTTGCCAACTCTTCAGACTTGAGCTCATTCACTAGGATCCCCATGATTGAAGAAAAGAACAAACTTCAGACAACTTGTCTCAGATTTTTATATAGTTAAGATTTCCTGGTCTTGGTCCTAGGAAGGAAGGATATCTTGCTTTCCAATTCTTGTTTATCCTATAATCCTCTCTGCTGCATTCATGCAAATAGATTACTGTGCATATCTTTAATAGGTTACAATTGCTATTTTAATTATGTTGCCAAGAACTATAGAAAAAAAGAAGGACTGTATCAAAGCATCATATGAAAATCCGACTAAGGTAATGTGGCCATTGGAAATTTGTAACTGACCTGAAACTCTTACTAGAGACAAAATGCCATAAAAGGTCTTCTCTAGATATCTGGTGTAGTAGTTGGTGTTCCCCAACAGACAGTAAAGGATGAATCTCTCTGTACAGAGAAATCGGACTAGTCACAATGATCACAGACTATGGAACACATAATTTAACAATGACTGACTATTTTTAAAGTCCTAGAATCCATTAGTTTATTAGTCCAAAAGGCAAGATGTCTTATCTGGTCATTGACATATGGATAAATATTCAGTATGCAGGTTCTAATGTCTATGAGGATTTGGTATCACTGTGAGTGCAAAAATGAAAAAGTAAAGGCTTCTTTCTTCCATGTTCTCTACGGGGATTCAAATAGAATGCATGGTTTAGAATACATTGGGTTTGCCATTCTCAAACAGACCAATATCTTCAACTGAACATTCTTTTCTTGGAAGCTGTACCCTGTCAGCATGGCTCACGTGTATGTGAACTGCAAGATCTAGTCTGGGAAGGCGGTCCTGTTCATCGATCCAACCTGCCCCTAATACTGAAATACCCAAGACTTCCTCAATCAACTCCTTTGCAAACATGGTCTTCTGGGATTTGAAGACATTACATCTACTAACAACACCAATGCAATTCAAGATTACTTTCAACAGCTCCCTGGAGTGAGAATAGTTCCTTGGGTCCTTATATGTAGAGAAAGACTGCATAGGCAGACACAGTGATCTAATCTACCTGCAACAGAATTAAGAGATGATGATGTGGCTGAAGCAGATTGGAGCTCTGCAGTTATAAAAGGGATGTCAGTAAAAGCCCATGCTGACAGCAGACATTCAGACATCCTGAAACCATGCTGAGACTTGATGTTTGTCACAGATGATGTCAGTATTTTCTTATGACTGGGATTTTCAACAAATTGGCTTTCATTCTATTCCTCATTCCAAAAAATCTGTTGCTGTAGGCCTCAAACCATGGGGCAGGGAAACTTAAGAGACAACAGAGGATTGATAATCCAGTCTTCATTCACTGACTTGTCTCTACCTCTAAGTCCATGTTTCACAATCCAGTGCATTTAAATCTCCAGGGAATCAGTTACTGTTTCTCTACCATGCTGGTCTGCTGAAGTCATTTTACAGAAGTCCACTTCCAAGTAATTATTAAAGCAATGAATATTTTGAAGTTGTTTATGATCTACACACAGGCTTTTTACGCCCCAAGCATGTACCATCCCACTTCTGCATTTGTAGCTCTCAGCCAGTGTTCTCGACCTATCCATCCAGCAACCCTTAGATTCCACACTTTGTATGAGGATAATATTTGAAAAAACAGAAGAATAGCTGTAGCATAGTTGTTCTTCACTGAAGCCATATTAACACAGACGGCAGAGCATATGATGCATTCATCTCTGTTTGTAGTGTTTAATTCCCTGTAAAGTCCCAAACAATTGAGAGTTGATTCTGTCAGAGTACCAGCAAAGTCAAATAGGAAATGCAAAATTTCAGAATTCTCCTGCCAAAGATGTTTGTGAAAGAAGTTGTTTGCAAAACACTGTCTTAATAAATTTATTCCATTCTCACTTTGATAATTTGCTTTGATGTCTTGAAGTGACGTTTAATTATCACTGAAATGCAGGTCCCCTCTATAGTCTCCAGTAAGAAGAATTCATTCCTCAAAAGGATGTATCTGCAGATGCCTGAAAAAATAATAGAAAGAATATTTCTTGATAAAGATCTAGGTTAAAGTTGAAACATCCTACCACAAAGATACATATAAGAAGTTCATTTGACATTGACCTTATATTATGCAGAAATTCTTCACATATTCCCTCTATCGTTGGGGTTTAATTAATCTCCAATGAATAGTTGACAATGAAGAGTAGCCTTTAGAATCATTTTACCCTTTTCAGTAATAGTTTTAAGCAAATGGAACACTAAAAGATCACAAAGAAGAAATGGTTATAATCAAAAGATACATGTGGGACAGTCTAACTCTCATGGTCAAGATGACTTTGCACATGCTCCTTATGGTCATGGATTGCTCTCATAATACTCTGCAGAAGGTTGTTCCTACTGCCTCACTTTAAGCTCCAGGAATTCCAAGCTACCAGAGCTGTTCAAGTTCCCTTACAATGCACTTGAAAGCCACATACGCTGAGGAACTTTTGATGTGCTTTAGCTCTATTGTCAGGTTTTTTTAAGCCTCTACCAAATAGCTAGCTGTCCTTTTTACCCCCTTCTCAACACCTCTAAATCTGCCCTACTCAATTTCTCAATTGACATTAGTCATAGCTCAGCACCCCAAATATGCGCTCATCTTACTGTGTTTTTAACATCCTGCCTGCTACACCAATGGCCACTCCATACTAGATCTCACATGACTGGTAACTCTTGCTCCACCCTAAATCCTTTCTCCATCCTTGTGTCTACTAGCCTGTTGGTAGAAATCCACACAACTGATTGGCCAAGAGCATCTTTATTGAACTATACAGAATCAATTTGGGAACAGGACCTTCAGTGTTCGCAGGATGATTCCCGATCTAAGAATCAAAACGATAGCAAACAAGACTCAATCCATGTCTCTGGTTTTGGGACGGAGATAGAGCACTTAGATTCAGAGTTGAAATTTAAATAATTATAATATATATGTAGTATTAATTATGCCAGGATAAAAGGATCCAAAAAGTGGAAATGGGCAACATTAAAGGCAAGAGAAAAATCCCTAGTACAGCAAACAATGTGGACCTGTTAGAAAAACTGGTCTCTTTCCAGCCATCTGAATTTGTACTTGAAATTCTTCTAACCACTCTTGATCTCTGCATGTAGAAAAGAACAAAAAGAAAAAGAAAACAAAATAAAACAAAAAATCACCAAAATGAAACCAAAAGCAAAAGCAATAGCTAATCAACCCAATCCTAAAAGAAGAGGACTGAGTGAAGATTGCTTGAGGTCCTCATTTTTAACTACAACTACAAGTCACCAATAGCTTTCAATGCAAAAGTTTGTCATTATTTTATTTGAAAGTTCTCTGTGGGTCAAAGAAACAAGGTTTATAAGCTGCAACATCAGGAAAGAGAAAAAAAATCATAATGTAGAGCTCAACACTGATATTACTATGGTGACTGTGGGCAATGCAGAGAATATTGGTGTTTGACAACGGGTCTTGTGGTTTTCTATATGCTGGCAATATCTATGACTCTGAAATGAATTAGAGTCATCACCAAATCATCACTAAATGAACTGCTCCTTTCTTTGGAGCACAAGATCTGGCAAACTGTTGACTGACTATGATTTTTAACTTGGATCTAGCCTCTGTGGTAAAGCTAAGGCTTCTGATGGAAAATCCTCCACCAAAATACTGGACTATCAATTGAGCTGCCAGCCAAAAACCAAGTCC